>NC_027751.1:52299777-52313410 GCF_000695525.1 Brassica oleracea var. oleracea
TTTGTTGCTTGAGTACTTTAGGTACTGTGTTTGACATGCATTAGAATTAAATTATATTTATTCGGAGTGCTATGTCCGGGTCCATGGACTTCGGGGTGGCATCCCATACCTCACTGAGCGATTCCCCTGTCGCTCACCCCTCACTCTTCCCCTTTTCAGGTGAGACAAACAAGTATGTGATATTTGGACGGACTTGGTGCTATTGGACTTTTCTTTCGGATTTTATTTGGGCATGGGTGAGAGTTGTCGGGTTTATGGGCTTTTATATTACAGGATATTGTTGGTGGCCCGTCGTCCTTAGTGTCAGGGAGACGGGTATCACATTGTTGTATGATGACGCGTCGGGGGTGACACGCTGTCCTCCATATAGGAGGTGACGGGTGTCACATTTATATTCATATAATTCAAACTTAACTATATTCTACAATTTAAATAATTAGATAGGTGGCTATATAAAATATATTACAACAACAAAAAATAATTTATCTTACTTATATACATGATAGATTTTGTCTCGATTTGGTAAGCGACCGTAATAGTAATCCCATTGATTTGCCATCTCATTAACATTTGTCGATTATTAAAGAAGATAAATCACACTTTTAATTTGCTTGCCAATATCTACAAAATAAGATAAAAACAAAATGTTATGGTGGAATCTAAAGTTACTTGTCGTATTAAAAATTGTTTTTAAGTCGTAAGGTAATGTAGTAAAACTGATGTGGCGCATCTCGAGGCCAGTGACTTCTGGCAGGCCGAAAGTGATTTGTTTATAATTAGATTTGCAATAATTAAATTATCTAACAGCTTCGTCTCCACAGATCTCTAATAAATTAGTTTTTTTCTTATTTCTATGTTTTATAGTTGTTGAGTACAAATGTATTTCAGTAATAATTGAAGCAACCTAACAAGTTTGGAGCAACGACTTCTTGTTGCGGCCGCGAGGAGTTAGATATGAATTTGTGACTAACACATGTAGTATAATATATACACAAGCATCCTTTTGAAGTTTGATTCTACATGCATAGACTATAGACTTTTTAACACTCAAAAATCTTCCTTCCACACTCTCATTTTTCTTTTAGCATATGGACCCATAACCTACGTATATATTTCCTTTTTCCTTGATTAAACCTGAACTGTGACATGAAGACAACTCTATCTAATACAAAGATCATACTCAATAAATTGAAACTTCACATACATACATTTATATACTCAAAAATGTTGCAAAAACTAATGCAAGTCTTAATAATAGTTAGGTCAACTCTTCTATCAGTCTATCACTATTTTTGCTGGTTTATATGGAAACGTTATGTGATATGAAAGTTAGGAGAACCTGTAGCGTCTAAAAACCTAACTAGACGAATTAATATTTTTAGAATTGTAAAAATCAATTTGTCGGTTTTCAAGTCATACCAATTGAGTTTCTCATGATTTGTGATGGTACGTAGTTTCCACATGCAAGGTAAACCTAACTTCTAAACTACAATTTGATTGATGAAGAAGTAACAATGATTCGGTATACAATCACACATAAGATTACATTCAAACAATGTAAAATACATTTTAATTTACCATTTATTCAGATTTTAAAGTAATTTTAGAGACATATAGTTCTATAACTAATTAACTAATGTTATCGACATTAGACCGTAGCAAATAGTAGATGAGACAATTCGTTGATCTAGATTTGAAAATGACATCACATATTTGAAAAGTCTTTTATTATATTTTTACTGCTTGACAAACGGTGGGAATAATTGGCCAAAAGGTGCTCGGAGATGAGACAATTCGTTGATCTAGATTCTACAACGCACATGGTAGGCCCCAGTTTTCCGGCCCAACTCCGGCTTACACGTTCATGGTAATAACAATGATGATGCATCATCATGTAATAATCACACACTAACCACATGATGATTATGAAAGAGACAATAAATAATCGTCTCACGTTGATAGCTTTATAAGCACCTCTTCACCCTCTTTCTATCTTCACTTTCTCTCTTCTCTCTCTCTCCAGCAAAAAAGAAAACAGAGTTTCACAATGTGCGACTCAGATTATCTCTCTCGCTGTTCCTCATACGAGGCAGACGTCGATTCAGACTCCGACGTCTCGAGCACCAGCTCGTACAGCGTATCCGAGGAAGAGATAGACAATGGCTTTGATGGTGAGTCGATGAAGAAGACCAAGAAGCTGGAGAAGAAGAAGAGCAATGTGTTGCTTGAAGGTTACGTTGTAGATGATTTGAAGAGGACCAAGAGTTTAACAGACGATGATCTCGAGGAGCTTAAAGGCTGTGTAGATCTAGGCTTTGGGTTCAACTACGAGGAGATACCTGAGCTTTGTAATACTTTACCAGCTCTCGAGCTTTGTTACTCGATGAGTCAGAAGTTTATGGATCAAGATCATTCGCCTGAGAAGAAAACGCCGATGATGCTTGAGTCTCACGTTAGTCCTATTGCTAGCTGGAAGATCTCTAGTCCTGGTAAGCCCTATTTTTCAAATGTTTTAGTATATTCTTTTTTGTTGCATTTTCAAGATTTACTGATTATTATGAAAAATCAGGGGACAATCCTGATGATGTCAAAGCAAGGTTGAAGTTTTGGGCACAAGCTGTGGCATGCACTGTGAGATTATGCACTTGAGAAGATGAAGATTTGGATTTGAAGCAATCAAAGCTTTAATGGATCAAAGAAGATGATGAACAAGACTATTGCAGCAGGAGTGATATCTCTTTATATGCTGTTCTGTTCCAGCTTTTAGGAGACTGACCTGCTTGAAACACCCCATTTGTTGTATGAGTTGTGTATGCTCAATGCTTAATTGCCAAGGAAAGATTTTGCTAGGAAAATTTGTTGTAATGCATTTATATAAGATCAAATAAAATAAAAAAATTCTTTTGTTGAAGATTGGTACCAAGAACATTCTTGTTTACAAGATAATTATTCACACTGATACTCTGATTGAATCAAATTAACAAGCATACATGTATAGAATCATAATAAAAAAAAAGTGGCTCTCATTCTCAAACTTGGACATGTTCAATGCTTCTGCTCTCTTGTCCTAACCAAATCGGTCCACATTACATATTTACATTCATTGTTGTCTCCATAAACATTTCCAGAGAAAAATATATTGTTGTCTCTTGGCCTTTAATTAAAAAAGTGTACAACTCTCACAAGATTATGTTGCTTCAATTGTACAAGCTCTAAGGTTCACACATGAGCTTTGCAGGAGTTATTGCAACCTAAATGCCCCCAAAGAGTTTGGCAATAGTTGCATTCCAAGTTCTAATTACAGATATATGTATACATTTCTCATAACACATTATAAAGTCTCTCTAACTTTCAAGCTATGTTTGTTTTCTTGTCTTTCTCCAGAGAGGGGGGGAGTGAGATTATATGATAGAAATAAATACTTTGCATTTTTAACTCCAATTCACACCACATTCAGGTTATATTGGGCCTCATGGGCCTTAAATTGAAACGACGGCATTTACTTGCTCTCCTATAGTTTTTCAAAACTAGCCGGAGCCACCGTGAGAGAGAAGAGAAGAAGGAGAATGAGCGGCGGAGGAAACAACAACGTAGTGAACAAAGTGTTCTACGCGACGTCGTATCATCCGATACAAGCCGGAAGTATCGACGGAACCGACGTTGCTCCACATGATAACGGCGTTCGTCGAGCTCTCCTCTGTTACAACGCCGGGGTACTCTTCCAAAACGGGGTACTCTTCCAAAACGGCAGCAGAACACGAATCCATCAGATTGAGGGCTGCTTCATCATTAGGCTTCTCAAACTCATGAACTTGAGAGAATCTATAGTGTTTTAACGAGGTTAAGAGAGAATCCTCGACAAATAAATATAAATACAACCTTCATCAAAGTCTAAGGTCCATGAACAATGCCAAACACTATCAACTCTTTGACTGAGTGATGAATGAAACTACAGCAAAATGCAAGTACTTTTTTGCAATCATGCTCTAAAAATCCATCAAAGACACTCTGTCTTTAGACATGAGTTCCCTAAAACCTCTAGAGAAGACTACAAAGTCAGCAAGACCTAAAAGAAAACAACATCGGACACAATGAACAAACTAATGAACAGAACCAAAACTGTAAAGCAGAAGCCTTTACACCAACCATCACCATTGACATTCTATAGAAGTAAAAGGTGAGAGTTTTACCTAGAAAAGTCACGACCATCGATCCGGACAACGATCAGGTTAGGAAACATAACTTCGTCTTCGAGTTCGAACGACTTGACATACTCGTACTTGCTATTCGCCATACTTGTACACTTTTTAACCAAAACTGTCTGCTTTCTTTTGTTCTTTGATCGTACTCTTGACGTCGAACCTTTTAAAGAAGACCTCCTGACGCCATGGCCAGCGAGCTGTGGTTCGGTTCTCCCTCAGTTGATCGGCGACGGCGACGGTGACGGCTCCTCTTCCACTAAGCTTCGTCGCTTCTTTTCTACTCCTGGGCTTCTTCTGCCTCTGGGCTTTTGTCGTTTACTGCATCTACTTTAGCAGAGTTCTAATCGAACCGGCTACTAAACCGAAAGCTGAGCCTTCCGACGACCTAAACCGATTCTCTACACCACCATCACCGTTCTTTCAAAAATTGTTTAGCGCACTTAAACCCTAAACCGGGGATCTCCGGTTCGGTATTTTAGCTTAGACCCAAAGGGCCGGGAAGTGTACAGTTAACTGCACTAAACAATTTTTGAAAGAACCGTGATCCCCGGTTTACGGTTTAAGTGCGCTAAATAGGCCTATTGCCATATGTTTTCAATTTCTACTTAGACACATGTCTCCTAGCCCTCAATTTCTACTTAGACACATGTTTCGTGTTCTGTAAACTCTCTCTCTCTCTCTCTCTCTCTCTCTCTCTTACGTAAAGTTGATTGCTTTGTATGTGTTTTGGTGTTTTGAAGATGACCCTTCTGGAGATTCGAAAGCAGCTGGAGATCCTTACTGTACGTTGTTCGTGGGTCGAATCTCGCATCTTACGACGGAGGAGACTCTTCGTGAGGTAAAGAGTCTGTGTTGTGTTCGTGACGTTAGAGTTGTTTAAGATGATTCTTTACAGGCTATGAGTAGATACGGCAAAGTTAAGAGCTTGCGCTTGGTCAGACACATTGGTAAGTTTGTTCTGCTTACGACGACGACACGAGTTTAGGGTAGTTTAAGATTGTTGTCTTAAGATGTTACATTGTCTTGTTACGTTTTTTATGTAGTGACGGGTGCTTCACGAGGATATGCTTTTGTGGAGTATGAGACTGAGAAGGAGATGCGTCGTGCTTACGAGGTACTACTACGGTGATGTGATGCTAACTTGCTTTGTTCTTTCGTATCTGTTGCTTTGATGGTCAGAAAGTAATGTTCTTTGCGGTGTTTTTTTTTTACAGGATGCTCATCATTCATTTATTGATGGTCGAGAGATTATTGTGGATTATAATAGGCAGCAGTTGATGCCTGGATGGATACCAAGAAGATTAGGTGAGTGTCATTTCTCTTACTCTCCCCCTAGGACTAAAGAGTTAGATCTTAGATTAATCCTTTATTCTTGTCTCTTGAAAAAAGGAGGTGGACTTGGTGGTAGGAAAGAATCTGGACAACTTCGTTTTGGAGGACGAGATAGACCCTTCCGTGCTCCCTTGTATGGTGTTTGCCTTTGCTCTCCTCTTCCTTTTAGCAAACGTCATAAACACAGGCGTTCTCATCATCATCTAGTCGAGATATTCATTCTTCTGACTGAATCTTATTATTAAGGATCAGTGAGAGAGATCGCCTAGTTTCCCCCAAGAGTCCCATGATCTTGAGGGTTTCATCACCTGACTGTGAAAAGCAGCGGTAGATAGTTTCTAGTAGTATTTGACAATGGAACTTGTTGTTCATTAGGCTAGTTGTTGTATTTGACCATCATGGATTTTGGAACTAATTGTTTTTTCTTCTAAGAAGGAAGTTCTTTTTGTTTGTTTGGGGAATGATTGTGCTGAGAATTCTCATGATACATAGTGTAATTTCACGAGTTTAGTGATCTGAGAGGTTAATAATGCAAAGTAGTTTGAGAGTGTTTCATGTTGCATAGTAAGCTTGGCCCTGAAATCTCAATCACATTTTGAACTATAATAAGTAACAACTCAACGATCAAGTCTAACATAAATATAAAAGCTGACAGTGCCGACTATTCAAGACAAGGATAAGAATCAGGTCTGCTTTGTTCTCATATTGTAGAACCAATGAATACACTCTTACAATAAAGATCTAACAATCAGAACCCAAACCAGAGATGATATGACTTTAGTGCGGGAGTGGCTAATGCTAACTAAACAAACTACATCGTTTCCGCAATGTCCTCAATAACAATCACGGTGTCAATATATCACAAATAATATTTGAAAATTTATAACATACTAGTGAAATCTACTTAAATTGTGAAAATCACTCAGCTTTTAATCTCCACACAAGTTCAACATCCAAAAATTATTTTCAAATATTTCTCATGTTGGTATTTATTTCAAATATAGCTCTTGTGTATGCTTGATTTTGAATTCCACTGATAGATTAGTAGATAATTGGAAATGAAATAGTATTATATTTCTCTTTTGTCAAAATTTTTTGTCTTGGATTTATTTTGTTTAAGGTTTTTTGTCTGTTTCATTTTTTCCACTTATGATTATGTCAAATGTCTTGATTTTAGATAACATAGCGTCCAACTTACCGTTGTTGCTGCTTAGATATCTAAATGTGAACCTTTTAATTTGATTAAGATTTATTAATTTCTTTAGAAATTTACAAAATAATTAAGTTACATATGTATTTTTAATTAGTCATCACAGTCACTAAACATAATTATGTGTTATATTTTATGCGGCAAACATATATCTTAGCTATCTTGACATTTAACATTTTCTCTTTTTAAACATGGTTGTTGCAAACGGATTTGCTATGAAAGACAAGAATTGTGCATGTGAAAAAAAAACTCGCCCAATAGTTTTGATAAATGAAGGAACTTGATTGTTCACAGAACTCTTTTATTATGGGGGACGGCTTGAAATAGTTAAGGGTTGTAAGATCTTTTGTAAGCAGAATGAAGAAAGATGAAAGTATTTGTATCAGTATGTCGCTGAGCTCTATGTTCTCATTTTGATTTCACACTATGCTTCTGTTCAAAAAATTTATTTTTATGTGATTTTCTTATTCAACAATCTGACTTTGTTTTGAACAACTAGCGTTTGCCAAATAAAACCTAAAGGTACTAAGATGATCAAATATGTTCTGAATTCACCTGAAGAGATATGACATATAAATTATTAATCAAATTTGAAGCGAAAATATTGATTAAAAATAAAACACTTGAAGCATATATAATCTTATAAGATTAGCCAAAGAAAACAAGTATTGAAATTGAAAATAAGCAACATAAAATAAAATTAAAACCATACATAGTAGTGACTTAATATTCTGGTAAATTTCTTCCATATTCACCAAGTATCATTAAAATATTGTTGGAGGAACAATTAGCAATTACCAACGAAAACTAAGAGGATCAAATCTAATTTGAAATTCGCCGAAAAGAGATTTGACATATAATTTATAAATCAAATTTGATGGAAAAAGATTGATTAAAAAATAAAATACTTTTAGAATATATAATTTCATAAGATTAGCCAAAGAAAACAAGTATTAAAATTGAAAATAAACAACATAACATAAAATTAAAACCATAGATAGTTATGACTTAATATTCCGGTAGATTGCTTCCATATCCTCCAAGTGTCGGTTAAAATATTGTTGGAGGAACAATTAGAAATTGCCAACGAAAAACTAAAGGTACTAAGAGGCAAAATCTAATTTGAATTTCACAAAAAGAGATTTGACATATAATGTATTAATCAAATTTGATGTAAAAAAGATTGATTAAAAATAAAACACTTGACGCATATATAATTTTATAAGATTAGCCAAAGAAAACAAGTATTAAAATTTAAATTAAGCAACATAACATAAAATTTAAACAATAGATAGTAGTAACTTAATATTCCGTTAAATTGCTTCCATATTCACCGAGTATCGTTAAAATATTGTTGGATGAACAATTAGAAATTGCCAACGAAAAACTAAATATACCAAGATGGATCAAATCTAATTTGAAACTTACCCAAAAGTGATTTGACATATAATTTATTAATCAAATTTGATGGAAAAAGATTGATTAAAAAATAAAACGCTTGAAGCATATATAATTTATACGATTAACCAAAGAAAATAGTTATTAAAATTGAAAATAAGCAACATAACATAAAATTAAAACCATGGATAGTAGTGACTTAATATTCCGGTAATTTCTTCCATATCACCAAAGTTGTTAAAATATTGTCCAAATGAGGTAGCCGGAGAAAGAGGTTTTTGATCATGTTGTTGATCACATCCTTTTTTGTCAAATTCATGTTTTTTCCACTTGAAAATATGCACTGATTTTGTGAAAAATAAAATATATGAGATTAAATCGTAAATTTTATAAATAAAAGGTATTAATCATATACATAGAAATAGAATATTATTTTAGAGTAAAATATATAGTAAACTATTGAAGATAAATTATACTCTAGTTTAGAATTGAAGTATTCCAAAATATAGAAAACTATTGGAGATCATTTAAAAACAGAGTTTGATTTTAATATCCTAGAGTAAACTACTAAAGATAAATTCTAGTCTACTTTAAAATTAAAACTATTTTAAAATATAGAAAATTATAGGAAATCATGTAAAAACAGAGTTTGATTTTAATATCCTAGTAATGTATCCCACAGCTTCTTGCTACATATGAGAAAAAAAGAGAGAAAAACAATCAAGAAAAGGCTGGAACAAACGAAATGACCCCAAAAAGAAAAAGAGAAATATATTTGACTTTCAACAAACCAAATATTAATATTGAAAAGAGATCATCAAACCACTATCATTGCTGGCGCAACAATCACCGCAAACCTCTCTCCATCAGCATAACTCGCGGTTGAGTTCTCGCTCGCCAGTAAAGCGTGATCCGTAGATCAACGATTGCAAATCTTTCAGCCTCCGCCCATTAGTTCCATATGTCGAAGTGACCTGTCTAGACAACGTCACTAGCTAGGTAATTGACGATTGTAAACATCACTTCACTGTCCAATAAGAATGAAGTAAGAAGAAATAATAATCCGAAGAAAAAGTGAAATATTATTTCTTTTTGATTTCAAAAGAGTTATAAAGTAGTGTTTTTTTATATACCACTATACTTTATCATATTTTCATTTCTTTAAATATATACTCTCTTTTTCCCTCATGCACTTGGCTATCTTTCTATACGTTTTTGAATAATCTGTAATAATTTGATATGAAAACTATGTTTTAAATTTATTTTTATTGCACCGCCAACAGCTTGTTCCTAATCATCTTTTGATCGTCCTAGTTACTCATGCATAAATTAGAACATGGTAGTTAGCTGAAGATATGAGCAAAGGTCTTCTTATTTGTTATTTCCACCATGAGATCAGCACCAAGCCACCAACCCTTTAAGAACCATGATAGCTATGCTCTTGATGTGTTGTTACACCATGATAGTTAGCCCGATTTGTTAAGCACTCCCCGAAGATCCATATGATCTAGCACCGCCCCCTTTAACAACGGTTAAGCACTCCCGGAAGATCCGGGCTACTTTGATAGAGCTCAATCTTGTATTGTTCATAGATGAAGAAAGGATGTGATACATAGTCAAAAACAAAAACAAAAAGAGAGTATAACTTAGCACAGTAAGTTTCCTTCAGTGTAATCATGATGAAATTAGCCTACTATAGCCCTGTACTCATTGTCTTTAACAACTATGCAAAAGCTTGGGATCCAGCTTCCACCCGAGGGAAAATGTCACGTACTCAGGTCTACCATTTTGTCTCATCTTTGTTATGTTCTGATACATATCTGGTCATGTTTCTTGGTATAATTGACGTGTTGTTCAATGTGTCTAGAGGAGAAAACTTATGGGTTTAAGTCTTAGCATATCATAAACTTGCTTGTTGGATGTAGATCCCATCACCCCCTAGGAGAAAAAGAAGAATAAGGGAAGTACAACAGAGGGGAAGAGACAACTTTGAAGGCTTGCCGACACTTCAGGAGACTCAGTTATTCATGTAGTTTGAACCAGTTGGTGCAGTGTAAAACAGAGTGGTATGTTTGATCAACTGTCTTGTTTGGTTGCGCAAATGAACTCGTACAGAGCTCAGATTTGGGGAAGAGTTTAAAGAGGAGATGAGCCTTTGTTAACAGAAAGCTCACAGCATATGATGGATCCTTTGGCTGAGACAACCACTGAAACAGGATCAACAGCAACCTCTGACATGGAAGAAGAAATCTAAAAGAGTGAATCCAAGTTCAACGCTTGCTTAAACACATGTCTGTACCGAGGGAAAGCTTTTGAGCTAAACTCAACCGTCCTATTCCAATCACTGTTAAGTCATGATCAAGATCGTACACTTACAACAAGCATCGGCAAAGGTCGTTTGTTCTATGCATTATGTTTCTGTTTCAAGTGATTGTGCATACAACCCTCGTGATTTTGTACTGGTTACTGATAGAAAAATTTTCATATCCCAAATGTTTGGTGTCGATATTGTTAGCAGTAGTTGATTAATCTAAGTGGAATAAACATGTCTTAAGTCCTAAATCTTAAAATAAACAAAGACGTTAGAACAAGGCTTGTAGCTGCTATAAATTTGGAGGAAGCCATGAGAAGACATCAGATCAAAGACTGCCTCCAATCGTGATGAGAAGCTTTTATGATATAGGCACCAGGCAAAAGGTTGCTCTGCTGTTTCTTATTAAAAAGCAACAAGCAGCTGTGTATTGACTTAAATGCCATCCAAAACAAAAACTTAACAAGATTGTAATATAAATATATCCAAGAGTATTGAATCATGAAAACATTGGCAAAAAATAGTTTTCATGGGTCTTCCTCTGGCAATTTAATCTAGGCTCCAAGCGGCAGTCAGGTCGCCATTAAAGTGACGCCTGCTGTTGACTCGTTTAAAAATGGAGCCCATCTTTCTTTCAACACCATACCAATAAAACATATGCACAAACGCATAGTTATACCAAGCAAAAAAAAATACAAAACTAGCTTAAGATGACAGGAGTGGGGATATAGAGAAAGGTTTTTATATATAAGAGAGTGGGCAAGGTGCAAAAACCCTAGCATTCAAATAAAATCATAAAATACGGACTTTTGGATGTTTACCCAGCCCAATATAAACACTATTTGGGCCCCCAGATACTATTTAAATAAACGAAGTCCTCCCGCGCGATGTATTGAACGGGAAGTGAAGAACTTTGGACCCTATCTTTTTAACTTAATTTTATGATTAAAAAAAAACGGGAATACTATAAATGGAAACGAATCTATATAATTGGAAAGTCGATCTTGACGTGAAGAAGGAAATAAATGGAAAGTTATTCCTTGAGAAGTAAGTTGAGATATGTTTTTCAAACCATACACATAAAAAAGAAACATGTCCGAAGAAAAACAAAAAAAAAAAACTAACTCGATGATCTACACAGTTCCAGATCTTCTGGAAGAAATCCTCCTTCGATTGCCCTTGAAATCAATCCGCAGATTCATTACCGTCTCAAAACATATAGCATGAACGCAGAAGAAGAAGTGTGGAGCAAGACTTATTCCATAACTCTACCGGAGACAATGTGTTGCATGCCGGTTTCGGTTTCTAAGCAAGGGAATCTCGTCTTTTCGAACAATGAGAAGAGCAGGTTGTTCAAATATTATCCAGGGACGGGTGAGATTCGCTGTCTCTCCTTGGATTTGTGTGTTATATCTCCTTACCTCTGAGAATTTGGCTCCGCTCCGGTCCCAAGGGTCCCAAGCACAACATCATCTTGGTCATAAAATCAGGACATTTAGATGCAGAGTGGTTTGGACGCCTAGAAGGGTCAAATTTGGGATCCTTCTGTTAATCGCTCTATTTATAATAGTTGGTTACAGTTTGATGGGTTCATTCACTCTTGAGGGATTAAGGACGACGACACACGAGTGGTGGATGGAAAAAACAAACAAACAAGTAGACACGTCAAAAGTAACCCGAGGTAGTCTGTTTGCACTGGTTCTCGTTTCGTTATTTTATTGTTATATTTTCTCAATAAGAGAACTTGTTCGCTTTTATTCTTGTGCTTTTTTGGTTGCTCTGGTTAACTTTTACATATGAGAATTGGTCTTCCTCGTTTATAAGAGACGTTCTCCACTTCTCCATTTTCTCTATAAATTTATAGAAATCGAGGTGATTCCCCTTTGTTATGAGAAAAAGAGAGGATCGTTGTGCCCATTTAAAACCAATTATCTTGTGTGTGTTTAATCATAATGTTTTGTAAACTCTAAAACATACATATTTAGATGTATATCTGGCTGTTACTATTTAGTTTCTAGACTCTACACTATACTGTACTTTTGTTTGGCTGCTAAGTTGTAACCTTATGGTACAAGTTCCATTATCTTGCTTATCCCTACCTCTATGGTTGCTTACTATGTAACTGATTACTAAGGTTCCTTCTCATTTTTACTACTAGGAGTTTTACCGCGGGCTTTGTTTGTATATTTTTGGGTTTAGTTAATTTTTGGTTTTCATTGGCATTTCAATTCTATGTTATCAGTTTTTGTCTGATTCTTTTGAATTGTATGTGTGTGCTTAATATATTACCTATCGCTTTTTAATCATTTTGCTCTTCTTTTAGTTTGATTTCTTTTATTTTTGAAAAACATTTGTTTTATTTTTCCGTGAGACAATTGTAGTCTAATGATGTACAATGAGTTTTTTTGCCTCTTTGGAATCATATTTGTTGTGTACTACAATTGTTTGTTTGGACCCTTATTAGTTAACCCAATTTCTATTTTTCCTTTATCGGAGTTGAACCAATACTTTTGTTCTCTTTCCCTACTATCCTCCTAACGTGATCATCATCACCTTATCACCTATTATCCAGCTAATTCAAGATAGTTCGCTCTCGTGATTTTCCTATCATTTCATGTATCACATGTATTTACAAGTTGTTTTCTGCAATTTCTTAAACCTTCTGCTTTCAATTGGTTGATTCCATTATTTTAGGTGATCATATGGTATGTTACACACAATTGTTCTTGTTGGATTTGATTACTAATTATGTTTGATTTTTGTTTTCATTTTATTCTTTGTCTGTATACAAATGTGGTGAACATTTTTTTGAAAATTTATTTATCTACACTCTCTACTTAAGTAATTTTATTTTGTGCGTGTGAGTTGAGGGAAATTTATATAATTATGTTCAATGAAATCATTTACATATCCCCTATATATTAATTGAGGAACATTTGAAAAGATGTAACCTCAATTTTGCATTAATTAAAATATGCCTCAATGCATAGGTGGCACTCAATTAGGTAGTCAATTACATTCAATTGAAAAATAAGTAGGTCCACATTCGATTTTTATATGTTGTTAGATACATAAGTTGGTCAAACTATATGATATAATGATATGATATGTTATTTTCTTTCCTTAAATCAAACCTACGGAATTACCATAAATGACTAATATATATATGACAATTAATGA
>NC_027751.1:52315043-52329635 GCF_000695525.1 Brassica oleracea var. oleracea
TTGTCCAGTTGAAATCTTTCAAAAGTATGTGAAAGACTAAAGTCAAAGTAAATATGGATTTAGAATAGTAGTTATATTTTACTAACCAAAATACCGAAAAAAACCGAACCGAATCGAAACCAACCCGATATCTGGATTGAACACCCTTAATCCAAATGAAGCCAAAATATTGTTTCATTCTCCAAAATATAATAAAAATAATAACTTAATTCCGTGCAAGGCGCGGGTTTTATCCTAGTAATTATTAGAATTTGAACGGATTAGTAATTGAAGTACATCGTTACAAAATCATTGTGTGGTTAGACTTTCAACGTGAGTGGAAGAGATAAGACTTTGGCAGGTTATTGAAAACATCGATCAGAAGAAGAGATATGACTGACGCCGTGAACTTAGGTGTGAATAAATTTTGTTTTGAGGCAACATTAACATTGTATAAAAGTGGACGTAGTGATGTCGACTGCACTGAGACTAAATTTCTCTTTCTTGGTTGACTTTTGTTGACAATAGAAACATAAGATAATGGTCAATAATAGGACATGTTAATTCTATTGGACATAATTAACTAGTAAAATCAGCGTAGTACGAAAATTTAGTAATAATAGTTCTAAAAATGCTAGCTATAAGTTTTAACTCCATAAATGATTCTGATTACATATATACATACATACAATAAGTTGCAAGACCATCTAAACCTTAACTCACTCCCAATGTTTCCAAATTGAATATTGAAGTATTCACACGAAACTCTCCTTTGAAAACACACACCTATGTGTGTGTGTATATATATATATATGAAATTAAGTACTTACCTGTGTAGATAAATGCTTTAGGGTTTGTTTAATTACTTCACGAAATGATCTCTATGGCCTAAACAAGATGTAATACATCCGACACTACGAAGGAAGAAAGAATAGAAGCCAAGTTTTGTCCTTATAACTCTAATCGCAAAACGTCTTTTGGTCGTACCTCTCCGTACTTCTGAAACCCACTGCTCAGCCGCCTCGTTCATTCCTTTAGCCGACTTCCTAAGCTTCTCTTTGAAACTGAATCTCCCTGGCCCCTTCAAGTCGTAGCTTGCCAACATCACCCGTCTTCCGTCTCTGTAACATTTCTGTGAGTACCATTCGCTCTGGTCATGATGAGGCAGCGTTACATAGGCGTACATGTAAGTTTGTTCCGACATAATTATATGTAAAGCAAAAATCGACTTATTGTGTTTTAAGTTTTCATAGGTGTCCTAGTACTATGTTAGCATGTATATATATGTACGAGACATAGAGTTGGGTGAGATTGCGGTTGAACCATTATGAAATTGCGTTGGATAGTGGTTGTTGACTATGTTGTACCTAATATAGAATTTACTATAGTTATGTGACATCATGTATCATATCATGAGCCTACATGTGTACTATGTCAAATAGTAACAAATGAAAAATTGATTAATAAATCAATCATAAAGATAAACGATTGTACTGGTTGATGATTAAACTTTACCTACTTGTTGACAACAAGAAAACTATTACATGTTTGGGTTTGGAATAATTTTGAGGAGAAATTGTCACCCAGCTCCACCATCTTTTTTTAACCATGATTAATGTAGGTTTGTTGTATAATACGATGATGGTGACTTACTTTATTTGCTTTGTTATGAATTGTTTAATAGAGAGGTTTAATAAACTGGAGCATAAAGAACTAACGTTTCGTCAAGAAGGTTCTTTATTTTTATTTTTTTAAAGAGAGAACGTCCATGGATAGGAAACCAATTGTTATGAGATAAGAACACAAATATTTCACAGAAAGTAAGATCTATAAATAATAAACAAGAGAAAATTAACAAAATGAAATGTAACTTTCCAACAAACACTGTTAGTTTTTAAGCACAATCGAACTCTATCAACTTAGAAAGGCACCGAATAACATATAGTAATGCATCGCTTCTGTTCAATATAAGAAGAGAACACATTATAACCTGCAAAAGAAGGAGATACCATATGATATGGAGTATCAAAGTTACAAAGCAGAGGACAGTGAAATTAAAGAACTCACAAGATTGTTGAGAGAAAAGAAGTTACCCCACAAATAACGATAGCATAGATCCTCAACAGAACTATAAACTGTAAATGTTCAAACAAACATAGATAAATGATCCCAAACACTCATCAAATGCACTTTATATATAGTTTCAACAATCAATAGATGAGAACATACCACGATGATGTATAGTAAATAACCAGAGCGAGATATCAAACAGACAAGTAGTAGCATAGCTGCACGAAACACAGCACCACGAGTGCCGAAGCAACACATGATCAAATACATAGCAATCCACTTGTTCTTCCATAACGCAGCGCCTACATCTGTTATGTTTCATATAAATAACAAAACGCATGATCAAAAGCCATACGTAAATGTTCATGATGTAGTTAAAAACATATGAAGGATTCTCTCACATATTCCCTTACGGAGAAACTTGCCAGCTCTTCTTGATTGAATCTCATCCTACGAATCATAAAACAGTAAAACGAATAAAATATTTTAAATAACTAAGAGATGCACTTGACAAGCTCTAAAACATATTTTCATAATATATAAGTTGTTTTAAAGATATTTTCTTGTTTCAAAATATAAGTTTTTTTTCAAAATACCGTTGGTCTGCGGATGCGGATGCATGTGACTCTAGTGCTGAACTCGACTTGTTGAGGCTGAAGTGGGACCAAACTCTCAAGGTAAGGACATACAGCACAAATGTCTGAAGAGAAGGGACGGAGTTGGTCTGTGTCTTGATAATACTTAAACAACCTCTTTTTGTCGTCATAGAAGACAACATTACCTTGGGTAGATATACACTCAAGGGCGTAAATGACCTAGACTCCACGCCTGGCTTGATACCTATACTTATGGAGTGAGTCTTGCTCCATGTTTCTTCTTGAGCAGCATCCATACTCCATATCCCTAGCTCCACGCCACCAAAAAAGTTCCTTTCCGGCATGGCTATGACTAGACGATCTCCAACGTTGACAATATGTGCTTCAAGTACGATGCCTTTGGGGAGATGCAGATGTTTAACGTAATGGAACTTTTCCGTGTGCAGATCCAAGGCTAGTATCGAGTATACTGATCCGTTGACACCATGACTCACGATTCGTAACCAGTAGATTGTTCCGTTGACACAAGCTGATTTACGTCCGACATCAACCTTATAACGACGTGGTTTCCAAAGTGTACGCCATTCACCAGTGCTGACATCAAGAGTGTCGCTATAGTTAGGATCACCGGATATCCTCACTACTTTGTAGTGACCTTTGACCTTTTCTCTACCGAATCCCATCGCATAATACCCGGGGAAATAAGTCGTCCATGTTCCTGAAATTTTAATTATAAATATAACCATCAAGTAAATAAAAATGTATAGAAAATTAAAACTCTAGAACTCCAGATGAAACATTCGCATTGACTTCCAAATTTTAAGTGTTATGGATCATCTACTCTTTCAAATTATTTAAAACATTGTGCCTGTCTGACATTTTAAAATATTTCATAATGCCATAAGGTCAAAATAAAAATTTGTGCTTATAAACTTTCGTAATACGTTACGTACAACTAAAATTATCGTATAAAATCATGATGCCCTAAACAATCTTCATATATATATATATATATATATATATATATATTATCCAATTTTTATACCGTAATTGTTTCGATATACATAAATCTCAAGACCGGTTATGCTATTGAACATGTCATAATAGAAGATTACCGTTCGTAAACGTGGAGTTAGTGCGGCGGTTCACGAGGGGAGGGGAATGGAACCGCTGGAGTTGTCCCGTCGAGAGGTTCAAAACGTTTACACACTCTTCTTCGGGGATGCAGACCAAACCGTCGCAACTCATCGACGATCTTGTCGCGTCGCAGTGTAAAAATACGAACTCTTCACCCTCTTCCAAACGAGATTCGGGGAGGAGAGTGGGTGAGACGCCGCAGTCGCAGTTGTAAGCGATCAGGATTTTCGGGGTTGATTTTTGAAAATTCAGGTGCTTCTCCACGAAGCACTTTGATTCCAGTATCGATTTCCATTCTTTTGACACACTTTTGAATCTTACCAGAGACTTCAGGGGAAGCCTCACGAGTAACTCTTCCAGCAAATCTGTGTTGATAATAATATTCATCTGACTAGGGAATTTTTTTTCTTCTTGTGATGCATGAGTGTTTGTTATTTTATTAGGCAAAAAATAGATAACATTGTTATCGAAGATATATTTACAAATATAACTAGAATAATATACTGATTTTTTCTTCTTTTTTTTCATACCTGAAGATATATATTGATATTGTTAAGCAAGCAAAACAGTGAATAGATAAATATTGCCTAGTCACAGTGAATAAGTAACTGCTTGCTTTTAATCATCTTTTTCATCAATAACTAAATATTAGATATTTTTCTGTTTTGAATACAAGTTCAAATAATAACTGAGAAAAACCCAAAACATGTAAAAAATATTGATCAGCTGCTGATGACTTCCAACTATACAATAAGATAGATATACCAAATTTTAGAAACGATCTCTAGCTCTCTGTATACGACCAGTGCTTCGGCTTCAGTTGCCGACTCCAGTGCTTCGGCTTCAGTTGCCGACTCTGGGATGCTTAAAGATTTGCGTACGACTTTGATCGATGTTCTGAGGAATGGGTTACACGCTTTCTAAACCCTAAAAAAAAAAGTTTCTAAACCCTAATTAATACACCGGATAAACTCAATGTGCATGAAATTTCATGGGTGAACAAATGATAACTTTTAATAAATAATGTTTTATTATTTTTCCTTTTTGCATATATTATATATTTAATGTATTGTTTCGGACATCTAGTTCATTTTGAAATAAAAAAAAACGGATCTTTTGTAAAGGTTTTTGTTACAAAGAAGAAATAGCGAGAGGAGGTACTGCCAAGTTAGCACAGCAGGACCGGTCCTGGGCAAAGTCTAAAGAAACATTGGCCTTAGAATCCCAAAAATTTTGGAAAAAATTACATAGAAAAAAAGCCCCCAAAAAATTTTTTTTAGGCCCCCAAATTTACCAAAAAAAAATTTTTAGCTATAATTTTTAAAAAACCGCCTACAGCCTCTCGGGGCCGGCACTGTAGCACAGTCTACCCTTGTCAACCGGGAAATGACTACTATGGTCGCGGTCCGATCCAAATCACATGGAACTTCAACTACGGTGCAGCCGTAAGGTTCCTTGGACGACTGCCTCTCTTGAGTCTTGACTGATCCAGATATGTTAGCTCGTAGCCCTGAAGTGGCCTTTTAAGTGTGCCATGTGGTTCTGGAACCAAAACGTTCGTCCAGTCTTAGACCAAGGCTTTGGAGCCACCACGAGAAGGATCAATGGTGGCGAATGCAACGGTGGGCGTCCCGCAGCGGTGCAAAGCAGAGTTGACCGCTACTTGGAGTTCTGTAGGATGTTCGGTATCACTCCCGGAGCTAATCTAAGTTGCTAAATATGTTAAATGTGGTTTATGTGGCACTTTTTATGGTATGGTGTTGTTCTTGCGCGTGTGAGTTAACAAGTAAGAGTATTGAATAAAAGAGTACGATGTGTACTGTATCTTAATTAATGTATCAATGGGTCTTTTTTTAAGTTGTATCCATGTATGGTGTTGTTCACTTGTTTGAATTGGTTTCATAAAATGAATCATACCAGCCAATTCCATAATATAGACTTTCACCTTTTAAAAAAGAAGATTATTACAAAAATTGAATTACGGAGGATTATTTGGCATTTTAGTTTTGTCAACAATATAAGCTGAAAATATGAGAAATTTCTATGAGTGGTACATAATGAGTAAGAAGTGTGAACATATAGTAATTTTTTAGATTGTTTGGTTTTTAGTCTGATAACATAATAAGGTGAAATTAAAAAAAAATTATGTTTGAAAGAACCATTGCCGAGTGACTTAGGTCCTCAATTCACCATTTGGTTCATGCAAACAACTTAGGCGTAAGCAAAATTCAACAATATAAGCTGAAGCTCTCTGGTCCCTTCAAGTCGTAGTTTGCCAACATCACTCGTCTTCCATCCCGATAACATTTCTGTGAGTACCTAAGTTGTAAAAATATCAGATTTTAAACTCCACACAAATTCTACATCCAAAAATTATTTTCAAATATTTCTCATATTGACATATATTTCAAATATAACTCTTTGGTATGCTTGGATTAGAATTCCAATAGATTAGTAGATATAGCATTTTCAAATGCACCGTAGCAACTTGAAATCTCTTTTCTAGTTATACTACTTTGCCCAAATTATGTGAGATTTTGGTTGAACCATTATGAAATTGCGTTTGAGAGTGGTTGTTGACTGTGTTGTACCTAATATAGAATCTCATGCACTATAATTATGTGACATCAATGTAGCATATCATAAGCCACAATGTGTAATTAATTGTCAAATAGTAAGTATTAAAATTAAAATTGTTCAATAAACTAATTATAAACCTAAACGACTGTAAGTGGTTGAAGATTGAAAACTTTACATACTTGTTGATGACAAGAAAATGAACATGTTGTATCTTTGGGTTTGGAATGTTTTTGAAGAGAATTTTTCACAAGACCGTGGTTACTGTAGTTTTGTCGTATGATCATACGATGATGGTAACTTATTTGTATGGTGGCTGCTTCGTTTATGAATTGTTTAATAGAGATCTATATTACCGATAGGTAAAGAACTGAGGTTGTGTTAATAAGGATCTTTATTTACATTTTATCTAAGAGAACAAAATGAATGTTTTCTTTATACTAGCTAATGTCTTTCTATCTTTTCTATAATTTTTTTTTTCATGATAAATAATCATATGGCATTAGATATAAAATTAAATGCATATTTCTTTGGTTTTCTATTGATGTTGTTTATTGACGTAATTTTTTTTAAACCAGACGTCACTTTCTCCTCGAAAATTACATTAGAACACTTCCATAAATGGTATCTAATAGTCTCTCATACTAAAAATATACAAAAGTAATAAAATAGAAAGAGAGATAAATGGTAAAAATTCTCATTTGAAACCGTTTTTAGATATCGTCAAGAACATGATCAAATGACAAATTGTATCATTTTTAGTGGCTTAGATTTTTTAGATATGTTAAAATTGATTATAAAATCAACATATCTTAAAATAATAGTTTTAGTTTTAGATTTTATAAGAGTTCTCACCAATAAAGTTGCTTTTAACAACTAACATTTTTTTTTTTTTGCTAAAAGTCGACTAATGATGTCATGTAACGTTAAAACCCAACTTGAATACAGTTTTGTAATATATATATTAAATGGAACGTATTGTGGTGTAGAATTTTTTTACTTATATTTATTTTTTATTTTATTCTATAACTCTTTATGTTATTTAATTATGGACAACACAGGACAACACATAATTACGTTCAATTTAATATATATATATATATATATATATATACGTATAATTTATTTACTGATCACTTAATTGCATAACATGACATATGATTTATTTATCAAATTTGAAGTAAAAAAAATATTGATTAAAAAATGAAACACTCGAAACATACATAATTTTACAAGATTATCTAAAGAAAACAAATACTAAAATTGAAAATAAGCAACATAACATAAAACTAAAACCATGGATAGTAGTAGAGACTTAATATTCTGGTAAGTTACTTCTATATCCACCAAAGTTGTTAAAAACATTTCCAAATAAGGTAGATGGAGAAGGAGTTTCTTGATCATGTTGTTGACTACATCATTTTAGTAGAATTTACGTTTGTTCCGCTTGAAAATATGCACAAATCTTGTGAACATATTGATATTAAATAGTAAAATTTCTAAATAAAAAAGTATTAATCATATAAAATAAAAAGATAATATATTTATTAATATTATTTTAGAGTAAAATATAGACCAAACCATTAAAAATAGTCAAATAAACTATATTCTAATTTAGAATGTTATGTATTCTAAAATATAGAAAACTATTGAAGATCCTTTAAAAATAGAGTTGACGATTCCATCAAATAAGGGGAAAACAAACAAAGGACAACAAATAAAATCTATCTAAAAGAATTAACATGACGAAGATGTTATCCATGTTCTTGTATAGTGAATGTAAAATCAAGTTAAACAATGGAAACTTGGACATGGTAGACAACGTACATACCCCAAATCCTAGTTATGTATCACACAACTCCGTACTACATATAAGAAAGAAAACAGTCAAGAAAAGGCGAGAACAAATAAAACAACCCAAAAAAGAAAGAGCCAAGTATATTTGATTTTCAAGAAACTAAATACTGATATCGAAAAGAGATAATCAAACCATTATTGTCGCTGGCCAGCAATCACCACAAACCTCTCTCCATCACCATCACTCACCGGTGAGTCATGCGGTGCTGGCGAGCCAGAGTTCACCAGGGCCCTATCCAAAATTAGTATAAGAAAAATGAAAATGAAAATTATTTACCTTTAAAAATATGTATTTTATACTTTATTTTAAAATATATTAAGCAAATTTAATTATTATAATTTTGTTTAAAAAATATTTTGTCATATCCTAAAACAGTATTTTCACTTCATGCACTTGGATCATAAAAAAATATTGTGTCATATATATTATGCTAAAACATTTTGTAATGTTTGATCTTCAAAAAAGACACATCTATTGTAACAATGTTTTTTGACTGATATAAATTTTACGTTCTTTCAAAAAAAAAGTTGATAGAAAATTATGTTTTAAGTTTATTTTCATTGCACAGTTTTGAATTTTGTAATAAGTGGAAGATAAATCTTGCCGAGTCACTATGAATAAATAACCAACATGATAGTTAGCTGAAGATACGAGCCAGGTCTTCTTATTTGTTATTTACACCATGAGATCAGCACCAACCCTTTAAGAACCATGATAGCTATGCTCTAGATGTGTTGTTACACCATGAATCCATGATAGTTAGCCTGATTTGTTATTACTGACACCATGATCAGCACCGCCCCTTTAACAACGGTTAAGCACTCCCTGAAGGCATATTGCTCATAGATGAAGAAAGCAGTGAACGAGAATAACATTTCTGTTTTAAGTAAATCGTTGAAGGTTATGGTCAGGAAGGGTAAATAACGGACACAGATATGGTGAAAATTCATAATTTTATAAACTGATCCCAACTAAATATTTAGATTTTCTTTTTCTGTTTTCAATACAAACTCAAATAATAACTGAAAAGCCCCCAAAACATGTAAGAATACATTGATCTTTGCAGCTGCTGATGACTTCCAACTATACAATAAGATAGATATACCAAGTTTCAGAAACGATCTCTTGCTCTCTGTATACGACGCAATGCTTCAGCTTCAGTTGCTGACTCTGTAATGCTTAAAGATTTGCGGATGTCTTTGCTTGATGTTCTGAGGAATGGGTTACACTCTTTCTCCACCTTCACAGTCGTTGGAATCTAAATACAAAGATAGAGAGGTTCAGAGAGAATGAGAGGAGAAAAGAGCAAAGAGTAGATGGTTTTACCGATGGGAGTCCCTGGCTTCGAAGATGGGCAACGCTGGTAGCATAAGACTGAAGAGTTTCATTCTTTGGTTCTACCGACAGCGCAAACTTGAGATTGCCCTGCATCATGGATGAACATGTAAATAGTTTGCTTCACCAGATGGCAGAGAGTAGAAGAAAGTGAAAAAACTCACTGCTGTGTTTTCTCGACCACAATATATATTTGTATCATCTGGTAAAGAGACGATCTTTTGAAGTGATGAAAGCATCTGATACATAGACAAAACAAAAAAAAAAGAGAATATTATTGTCTAGTTATGATAAAATTAGCCTATTAGACCACTCTAATCACTCTCTTTAACACCTCCATAGCATTTAACTCTTGAATTTATAGGAACATGATTGTAAACCCCACAAACAACTTAGCACATTTTTGTCACAAGAAACTAACCATAACAGTGGAAGTATATACAAGGTTGAGTGATGCTATATTCTAGATTCACTGATAAGATTTTAGGCCTCATTTTCAACTAATGTTACCTGCTCAGGGGTACCTTCTGAGACAGTACCACAGGATAAGCTATATATCAAGTCTCCTGTGAATATTGTGGCTGACCCGGGGAAGTAGAAGCTGATATGGCCTGCTTGAGAATAAAGAACGGTTAAATAGAGCCAAAAAAAATAGCAAAAATTTGTTTTAACACTAGAAGCACAAAAGGTAAGGAGAGTAGTTACACAGTGATGTATTGAGGATGGCAAATAAGTTACAAAGATGCAATCAACTAAACATTCTAAGATTGCCAATGCTTGTCTGTAGAAGATATGTTTCATAGTTTTTACAAACCTTGTGTGTGGCCAGGAGTGCCAAGTATCCGAACCTCATGGCCAGCAAACATCCACTTATCACCATCATTCAAGAGTATGTCAATTCCAGGAATCCTATCTTTATCTAGAGCTGAGCCAATCACCTGTCGGAAACATAAGTCATATCAATCAGACAAGGGAACAAGTAGTGATGATAAACAAATATAAACACAAAGATAGTATCCCCATACCTTTGCGCCATACTTTGCTTTCAGTTCAGCATTACCACCTACATGGTCATCATGATGATGAGTATTCAAAATGTAAGTCAAGTTCCAATTCTTCCTACTCAACGCCTCTATAACAGGAGCAGCTTCAGAAGGATCAACGACTCCAACAGTGCCGGTGTCTTCATCGTGCAAAAGATAAGCATAGTTGTCCTTACTACACGCCACCTGAAAAACACCCACCGACAAAAATCAAAAGATTGAAACGTCGTAATAAGTGATGAAAAGGCAAAGCATAGACTAACCAGTTCGATTTTTAACGAAGAGGGCATGTTGGAGATGCTACAGAAGTGTGTGATCTGAAGTGTTTTTCTAGCTCCACGGAGGGTTTTGAGGGGCATGGAGAATAGCCACATAACACCGTATAATAAGCTTTTCCTGAGGCAGAGATGTCTCCAACTAGGCCACACACAAAGCTGACCTCCAATCTGTTTCATAGATACAATCAAACAAAATTATACAATCTGCCAAAAGAAAAAGACCAAACACATTTGTTCAAAACAAAACAGAACACAGAAGCTATAAAGATTGATCCTTTCAACCTAGATATGATAGTAGATGACTATTGTTCATGAATACAATCAACAAAATTAATATAATCTGATAACAAAACAATAGAACTGCCAAAAGAAAAAAGACCAAACACATTACAGAACATAGAAGAAGCTTTAAAGATTGATCCTTTCAACCTAGATATGATAGTAGATGACTATTGTTCATGAATACAATCAACAATTATACAATCTGATACACAACAATAGAACTGTTAAAAAGACAAACACATTGTCAGAGAAACAGAACACAGAAGCTTAAAGATTGATCCTTTCCACCTAGTAGATGACTACTTCAGCTATAAAGACTGATCCTTTTGTTAAAACGAAGCCTAGTACTAACTTCAGATCATCAATAAGATCAGTAAAGTGAGGATCTTTATGAAGTCTGGTACAAACCCATCATCAAAAACCGGATCTTTTTTGACAGAATCAAAGAGAAAAGTGAAAAGGGAGAGACAGAGAGAGAGAGAGAGAGAGATGAACCCTGGAACAGGAAGGAATCGATGAATTGGTGTTAGATGAAGCTTTGGAGATCATCGGCATCCTCTCTCTCTCACTCTGATAGATTCCTCGGAAAGAAACGAGAGAGAGGGAGATGAATCGATTCCACCTTCTTCAAAGAAGCAGCAATAATCTTGCGTGAGCTGAGCTGTGAGGAGGACGAGTCTGCGACTTCGACAGGAAAGACGTCAGAGCTCTAGACAGACAGCTTTTATTAAGTCTTAATTTTTATGTAATTAATAGCTCAACTACTTAAATCCCATCACAATAAATGCTCTCACATACTAATTCCATTAATATCTGGTTATAATTATTTTTACTTTGTAACGGTTTTCCTCATTTAATTTGTTCTTGTTTTACTATGCTAGATTAGATTCCCTTTTGTAAGGCAGGAAAAAAAAAAAACATTTCATTTTGGATGGACGTCTGAAATAGAAAGAAAACTAGATTTTCTTTGGTCAAACTAGCACATGTATATACTATTGGGTTCTTACTTCTTACATGTGGATGTGGTAGTGTCTCTTACTTTTATGAAACTTGAGTTTCTTTGTTTTCTTAAATATATCAACTAATTTTGTTTTATATATATATATATAATTTTCGAATAAACTAGTTTCGTTTTTGTTGGTAAAATTCTTATCAACTAGCTGACTTTTTCAATCTTAGATATGTATATACTGTCGATTATAAAATGTCATAATTTTAGAAAGTAGTTGGCCGCATTATTTATTATAAAATAATGGTTATCATAAAGTAGATTAATATCTAGATTTTGGTATGTTATATTTTTTTCATTTTGTAAAGTCCGGTATCTTCTGTTCCTTGTTGTCATATACATTTCCAGCAACGATATTCTTTCTAAACTAATTAATATGAATATCAAGATTTTGGCATGTATATTTTTTTTTCATTTTGTTATGTCCGGCAGGCCTAATGTCCGGTATCTTCTGTTCTTTGTTGTCATATACATTTCCAGCAACGATATTCCCTCTAAACTAATTAATGGAAAACATATCATTCAACTATTTGAGGGGAAATGTGAGACGAGACAATTTAAGATTAAAAATAAATAATCTTTTATTTGTTATTTAGACCATATTAAGAACACAAAGTAATCATTTTTGGAAGGGAAAAAAAAATCAAGTAAGATTTGTGTCTATCTTGTTGAAAATGAGCCACTTACGTAGGACATGATTTGCATCGTTCATACCCATTTTTCTAATATATAATTGACCAAGTGGCTTTACATTTAATACATTTTGTTTGACAACTCATAAAGGTTCAATTTCAAATCATACCTTCAGCCAAGCTTTTAAATTGCTTGGTTTATTGGAATCAGTACAATGTAGTTCCAAACTTGATTGTTCTGAATTTCTGATTAAACTTAACTGGCTTGTCCTAAAATTTAAACATAAATTCTGAAATTGTTTTGGGCCTGGTTGATATATTGTTCTACGGCACTTTAACACTTCCAAGGAATAGTACTATTGCAAATATAATCTTTCTATATGTTTATGTTGATTCTGATGAGATGATTAAACAAGAGACTGTAGCTAAATTTTGAATCCAGAGCGAGAACATAATAATCTGATATTAAAAACTGAATCAATCCACAAAAAGTCTAGGCATAACTGAACAACACAAAACTTAGAAGAAGAAAAATATAGAATGGCACAAAGATTCATCAATCACCAAAGGCTTCTTCATCTTCAAAGGTCTTGCACGCTCAAACCTGAAAACGTGCAACAGAGTTGAGAACTAATAAACAACAAACATGTAACGTGTCTATATAATAATCAAGATGTCTTCATAATAACAAGCAAAAGCTGTTAGACCACTCACGCATCGTAATTCAATTTTACTAGATTACTATGTATGAGACCAAACAGATGTTATAAGCTATAGCTAGACTTAGGTGTAACAAAATGATTCAAAGTGTGACACAGTTTCGAGTAGTCTAGAACGATAGGTTTTAATAAAGATTATAAACGAACCTGGAGGAAGAGACTGCTTAAGCTTGTCGGCTTTCTCCTGGTCAAAGACGCAGAGAGTGTAGAGGTACTTTGAGCATCTCACCTTGAACTTGACAATGTCTTTGCTTCTCTTGATCTTCACGGATCGAGCATCTTTCCTTCTTGCTGTCAGAAGGAAGTCCTTAATCTCGTGGATTTGCTTAGGCTACACACATTTAACAACCATAATCATCAATCAAACCCACAGGATAATTATCAAAACAAAGTTCTCTATAAACCTACAAGTTTAACTAGATCCTAATCAAAGCAACAAACAATTAACTGAGCTAAATACGAAACAAGAACCGACATTTCAAGCTACAGAGACATTACACTGAGATTGCAATGGACAATAAAACATGCAACGTACCATTGTCGGATCTGTTGTTTAGAGCTAAGCCGCAAGAACACCGTCGCCAAATGTAAAGAGACTCTTTTAAAGAACCCTAGACTCTTATATAATAAAATACCAGATCTACCCTCTAGCCCATGTATCAAACTGTATTAACCTCTGGGCTCTGGCGCATGTACCTCACTGTTTTCGCATTGGGCTTTAGCCCAGTTATATATTTTTCTTTTCCACAGCTTAAGCCCAGTTATATATCTGAAAGTTTCTCATATTATCAAATTTTGGCAATTATATATACTACATACTTTGCCTATTCAAATAATGTTGTATTTAATATCTATATTACTTCTATGTTATAAGAGTATAAATAGAAATTGAATTTTTTTTCGTCATAGAAATTGAATTAGAAATGAGTAAAACTTACAATTTATATTTGTACTATCTAGAATATGTATGGGGATGGTAAACAAATGCAAAATTAATAAAGAATTTGTTACTCTATAGTTATTATCCAAAGTATCTTTTCTTACATATTTAGGTTATTAAGTAAATATATTATTAAT
>NC_027751.1:52330798-52332294 GCF_000695525.1 Brassica oleracea var. oleracea
CTATATAAATAGAAACGATTTTACATTAATAATATTATATGTATATGTTATAGTAGATAATGACTTGTAAATAAATATAACAAAGTCTTCAAAATAAAAAATTATAAAAGAAGAGTTCTTATATATATATCTATATATCTATATATATATATTGTGTTGTTATCTGAAAATAATATTTTTCAATTATAAATGTTTAAATTAAAATATAAAATAATATATAATTAAATATTAACTAAGTAAAAACATTTGTATAAAGATATTTTCTATAATATTTCTAATCTGTGAGTGTATTTAAAATTTCAATACAATAATAAGTATATAAATTTTATGAATTTTTTTGTCATATATAAACAATTTAATGTTTGATTCAAACTTTTTGACAACATAAATAATAACCTATCATGCTGATTTTTGAATTAATAAGACATAAATTAATAAATATTCGTCTTTAAAATATTTCGGCATGTGAGGAAAGAATACGTAGTTATGATAGTATATCTTAACCAAAATATAGTTGCAGACAGTGTTTTGAAACCCGATCCGGACCCACGGTTGAACCAGTAAACCCGATGGCCCAGAAAAAAATTCAGTTTTGGTTTTGTGAAAAACTTAATATTTAAAAACCCGCAAAAACCCAGTAAAACCCGAAACCCGATACCGGTTGAACCACCGGTTGAACCACTGGTTGAACCAATAAATAACTTTTACTTTTTAAAGTTTTTAATTATGTTTTATATTCTAAATTTCCAATTAAGAAATTAGGTGCTGACAAAAAAAAAGTTAAGTTTTCTCTTTTCAGTTTGATTTTGTGTCTTTTTAGATTTTGATGAAGATTTCACTTGTCATTTGAAGGAAATAAAGTGAACAATGGTAGAGAGAATCAAAATTAGTTGATGTGATTTGGTGTTAGTTTATTTATGTTATTGACAATTTATTACAACGATCTTTTACTTTTGGTTTATTTAGTATTTGAAGTTTAATTTATTATTCACATTAGACATTTAAATATTTGTAAATTTTATGTTTTGATTTTTTTTTACATTTCATAACTATTACCTTGTTAGAGAAAATTTTAAATTGTAGACTATTTTTTGATATTTTGTATGTGAGTATGATGTGATATACAGAATTTTTTTAAATATGTTATACGATAATTTTTTTAATATATTTGTATCATATATGTGGTGGAGTTATTGAGAAGTGTTTTTGGATATCAATATTATTAGTATCATATATGTTCTACTGGTTAAAATATTATTATATAGATATTTGTTTGCTAATATATATGTCGTGGGACAAAAAAGAAAAAAAAAAGTCAAATAGCATATGCTTTCTCTAAGCATGAAACTAAACGACGTGCATTTGATCAAGAGACTCAACGCTTGAAACATGATAAAGTTTATAGGGAGGTAGAGCAGTCCTAATTTTAGAACATATTATATACTACATGAGTTGTTGGTTTCCGTTTACCAAACATATAACATATAACCGGCTAT
>NC_027751.1:52332446-52358144 GCF_000695525.1 Brassica oleracea var. oleracea
ATCTTTTAACCATATAAAATCTTTGAAATCCCACAATTGAATAGCTTCACTGGTGACGTTGCTCCGCGACGTATGTCAGCCGACTATATATGGAGGTAGTGGAAGAGAGAAGTTATGGTGCGCACTGATTCAAGACGACAGCTGATTTTGATCCGTTTCGATTTGAGGCCATGGCTTCTATGGGTACAGAAAGAACCAAAATTTTATGAGGATTAAAGAACATATTCTCTACAAAAGGATTTATATAAGAGGAATAACGAAAGGAGGTGAAATGATAGCGTGGCTCAGGAGTAGAGAACTGGATTGAATGATTGAGAGTAATAACTCAAAGAAACGGCTATTTGCAGAATCGGTAACGACGATGGTAAAGTGGAAGATGCGAGTTGGGCTGATTTAATTGGGACTACTACGAATTATAGAAGCTCAGAATGAATAGTCTCGGGAAAATCATGCCTCGACTAAAGCAGGTATGACATGGAAAAATAGAGCATTCTTATTGGATTAATTAATTTGAGGATGTGGTAGTCTCACCATTGAGTATATGCTGCTTTTAGTATTGTGATGATATATATATATATATATATATATATATATAATCTTTCATTTTCGTTTTTACTATTTGCATACCCAAATTTTTACTTGAGGTCGCTTATGTTTCTCTTTGGAAGAGAAACAAGATTAACTACAAAAATTCATTAGGATTTAGGATCATTACTTACTAAATAAATTATTCCACAGGAAGAAACGTTAACGTTAACTAAAGTAAGAGTATCTAAAGACTTATTCCATTTTTCACTCTAAATTTATAAAGTTGCTTATGAGAAAAGAAAAAAAAAAGTTTTTTATTAACCTACTTCAGAATTAAAAATAGAATTTCTGCAAAAATGTAGTAGTCATACGATTTATTCTAATTTTACTAATTATTCCAGATGGAATATTGTTGAAGTAAATTCCAATCAACTCTATTTTGGAGATACTCTAAGTTATAGATAAAAAAAAGAAATAATACATAAATTTTTCTCTAAAATATTACAGCTACAAAAAATGTTCAGATGTGGTCCAATTCTTCTAGACCATGAAGTATAATGCTCAAGAAATCCAATGAACTGCAAAAGAAAATCAGAAATGCTAGTGATACTCGCGAAATGTTAACTTAAAATAAGAGAAAATAAATAAATTAAAACTGCTGCTAAAATAAAAGGAAAAAAAAAATAAAATTAAACCTTTAGTCCACTGTGTATAAAAGAAAAGAAAAGTATAATAAGTTAATTTGGATGAAAGCATATGTAGTACAATTAGGTTTGACAAATATGTCATATGTATAAGAAAAAGGTCGCAATCCATATAAAAAAAAATCAAATTGTGTGTTGCGTACATAGATTTAAAGGGAACAAACATTATGTATTGTTATTATTGTATATCTTTCACGTTCGAGTGTAAAATGATTAAATTAAATATGTTTACTTTTTCTTTTTGTAAAAACGAAAACAAATATGAATTGATTGTGTCCATTCACAAATGGACTGTAAAAAGAAAAACCATAACTATAGATGACTATACTAATTACTACATATCATGAATTTGAATCAGAAAAAGTTTTCATCATAATCGTTTTTATTTCACAGAACATTGACAAACAGACCGTACTGTGATAACAGCATTACAAGAAAAGGGGTCAAGTTTCAAACGAAAAGCTTTTGGCTAATGTCACCACGAAAAGTATCCTATCGACATGACAACATGATCAGTCCTTGTTTTTTTAGTCACCACTTATATATTAATTCCTTTCTTTAAGATCATATATATACATGTTTGAAACAGTATTCTACATAATAAATAAGAACACACGAGAAATGGGATCTCATATTTCTGCATGGGAAATCAAACAACGCGCACAATCCGAGTTAAGATCACATGATAACACGTTGCTTCACTATCTGATGACCATAACGTAAAATTTATACAAGTGTAGTATACACACACTTGATTAATATTTTAAGGTATCACACATACAATTTTATGTAGTTTTAAGGAAATAGGAGTAAGTTTCAAAAGAAAAAGAAAAAGAAAAAGAAAAAGAAAGAGTACATATTTTAAAAATCCAAAACTCCAGTCGTGTTAGGAGGGTCTTCTTATTTTCTCTTTTGACCTTTGCTTCTTACATGCATGTCACATAAAATCTTCATACACAAACCATCAACTCTTAAAACCTCAATCAAAGTTTTAACCCAACCGATCTGATAATTTCCCGGCCTTTTAGTATCCTAATAATTTTGGCATACCATTTGTTATTTCATCTTAATTTGCGCATATGTATAAATATCATAGAAAGAGATGTTTTGGTACATAGATATCAAAACGTAGACTATCTTTATGTGATAATTTCATATTTTTATCATAAGTAATTTTCATGCAAATTATTTCTCCACAAATATTCAAAACGTCGGCATAGAAATTAAATGGGGTAGACGACATTACGGGCTGGCAACTTACCTTGCACGGTACTTAACACAAACTCAACAAAGATCCGATTATTATGCTTGCAAAACTTGTTGCTTAATTAATTTTTAAATATCATTTAGTAAATAAAGCTGTCTCAATTCCTAGTCAGAGATGGCACCTTCACAATCTATATATCAAACTTCCTTGTATATATAAACCCCTCACTAGTACTCAACATCACACCTATTTTGTCTTCTCCATAACACTCAACAGCCTTCACCGCGAGATAAATGGCTATGATTAAGCTCATCCTCTCGGTGCTGGTGTTAGGAGCCATCAGCCTCTTCCCGGGAACGGCTGAGGCGTCCGTGATGGGGCCGACCATGCAGAAACTGACATGGCATTACTACAAAGTTTATAACACTTGCGAGAATGCTGAGAACTTTGTGAGGCATCAAGTTGAGAAGCTTTACAGGAATGATACAACCATTGCTCCTAAGCTCCTTCGTCTCCTCTACTCAGATTGCTTTGTCACCGTACGTTTTTCTTCTCTTTTATTCTTGTCTTATACCATTTAAAGATTTGACAAATGAATGTTTATGTGTGTGACACTGTAATGATAGGGATGCGATGCATCGGTTCTTCTAGAAGGTCCAAACTCAGAGAGAAAGGCACCGCAAAACACAGGACTTGGAGCGTTCGTGATCATAGACAAAATCAAGAAAGTGTTGGAACAAAGATGTCCTGGTGTTGTCTCTTGCGCTGACATTCTTAACCTCGCAACTCGAGATGCTGTTCATATGGTTACATCTTACTTCCATTTCAATCTCTCTTTCTATATATACTGACCAGCTGACATGTATGGGGAAATGGTTTCCTACAGGCAGGTGCACCATCTTATCCTGTGTTCACAGGCAGGAGAGATGGCTTGACGTCTGATAAGCAAACCGTGGACCTACCATCACCGTCCATCTCATGGGATGCATCCATGGCTTACTTCAAATCCAGAGGCTTGAATGTTCTTGACATGGCTACACTTTTAGGTCAGTAGTTGCCTTTTCAGTCATTTCAATTAAGGTTTGTTTGTATATAGAGTAAAGGAGACCTAATCAGTTTGTTGTACAATAACAACTCTATAAATTAATAATATTGAAGCTATTTTTTATTAATTATAGAGTTTCTAATTTATAAAAAATTCCTTTTTCATAAAATAAGAAAATAGTTTGTTTTGTTGTATATACAACAATCCAATTTTATAAAATCAAATTTTATATTATTTTTCTTATATTATTTAGTTTATATGAAATGTTTCATAAATTTTAAATGTGAAAGTTGATTTTCTAAATTTCTATTATGAATATAAAAATAATTTCACTATAAATATAAAATAAACAATATAATATTTTTTTGTACTTATATAAAATGTATATATAAATTACTAATTATGATTTTAGTGAGATCATTTATTTAAATAAAATTATCTAAAATTTATTATCTTATCATTTTAATGATTTGCCATATTTTGAACTTGCTTAATTCATAAACGAAGAAAATTATTAATTTGTCAAATTTTAATTCATAGAGTTTTTACTTTTTACTATAGTTTTGGTTTAGTTCGAATCGGTTTAACTGAATTAAACCTCCTAAACCAGGATCACATTCAATGGGGAGAACACACTGCAGCCACATCGTCGACCGTCTCTACAACTTCAACAAGACAGGTAAACCAAGTCCCACTATGAACAAGTCTTTCCTCTCCGAGATGGCAAATAAATGTCCACCAAGAACGAAGAAAGGCCAGACCGATCCGCTAGTGTACCTAAACCCGGACTCAGGCTCAAACCACAGCTTCACAAGCTCGTTCTACTCCAGGGTTCTATCAAACAAATCTGTTCTCGAAGTAGATCAACAACTGCTTTACAACGATGACACCAAGCAAATCTCTGAGGAGTTCTCAGAGAGTTTTGAGGATTTTAGGAAATCATTTGCTCTTTCAATGAGCAAGATGGGGTCTATAAATGTGTTAACTAAGAATGAAGGCGAGATACGAAGAGATTGCAGGCGTAGAAACTAAACACAAATCTCTCTCCCTCTCTGATCTTTGTGATTGCAAGAAGAATAGTACAAACAGGTAACAACATGAAAGAAAAGATTGAAAAGATCATGTTTCAGATATATAGATTTTTGTTGTTATTTATTACATTGTGATTCTCTATAGCTGAAAGAAGATATGATTCTTGTTGTGTGACTTTCTAATAAGTATAAAATTTTCTGATATTCACATTAAGTATAAAGGTTTTGCAATCAAAACTGTTCTTGCAAAATAAGATTTTTTATTTGTCTAACCTCTTGGTTATGAGTCTTAAGACTCTCAGTTTGTCTAATACCAAGCGATTCAATGTCACAAGCTTCTCAGTCTCTTGCTAGTTCCTTCCTCCTACCTTCTATTACATACACAACAAAAGCAGAGGCTTTAGTGGCCATTAAAATTTTGTATAGCTTCTGTAAGATTGTCTGCAAACACTTCTGCACGAACATATTCTCAAGATGAAAATAGAAAATGGGTTACCTCCAAAGCACTAATCTTCAAACAGAAACCCCTTCTTTGGAACTCGCTATCAAAGATGACCTGCTTGTGTAAGCTTCTTCTTCCTTTTTGTTTAATCTTTATTATACTATAGTAAGTAGAATCTGACTAGTCACCATTCTGAGTGGCAGAAGTATGATGTAAACTTTGTGTTTGCCTCTGGCTTTGAGTCTCTTCCAGCTTCTTGCTCTCCATATGAGTTTGATGCTGGATTTGAACCTGGTCTTGATTCTGAGACTGAGTGTGGCTCTTGGTCTTGATTACCTGACTCTAACAAACGCCAAACAGTTAAATAGAATAATACAGAACCATAAAGTTACTTAGTTAAGCATAACTAACCTTGTACACGTATCTCCTGCGAAGTTTAATGGCTGTGCGTATGCATCTTCTCACGCTAAACACAAGAACCTTATCATTGAAAATCTGCAACATATCTTCTGAATCAGTATGCATCTCATCAACTGATGAAATAAACTTTCTAACCTGTATCATGTCATCAATGGAGCGAGTCTCTTTCATGATCTTATGCCGATTCATAATCAAAATCGCCGCCACGCAAAAGACAGGAAGAGCATCATCCCCTTTCCTGATGGAAGAGACTACACAAGGGGCATGTGTTGTTGTTGTTCTATCGTTCCTTGACCAGAGACTTCTTGTCAAACCACAGAAGTGATATGCGGAGGACGATGATGACTTCATCCCACTCTCCTCAGAGAGTGGACCAGTGGTCTTTGGCAAGGGACCGCTCTTCGGCAGCAAACCGCTCATAGACAACAAACCGCTGCTCTTTGAAATTGGCCCGCTCTTTGAAGTTGCTGGTGGCTCCCTCTTTATACTATCATATATAGTTTCTTCACTCACCTCAGCTTTGGATTTACTTGGAAGCTGAATCACCAGAGGCTCCAAGCAATCATTCTCCAGAGTTTCAGCAACAGATTCGTCATAATCAGCTGCCCACATCATCTACATCCAAAGGCAAAACGGTTAGGACAATGTCGCTAGAGATAGAGAGACTAAACAGAAGAACCACAAACCTCCCACATTCTGAGAGCTTCATTGAAAGACAACTCTCGCCGGAACAGGACTAAAAGCATACGGAAGGCAAAGTGAAGACTCTCAGCACCAATACGCGTCAAGTGAGAGAATATATCTTTATCTGTGAGTTGCAGTATGTGCCACAGTGATTGCAACTGATCCATCACTCCTGTTGGTCCCTCCATTTGGAAATTCGCTCGCTGCACAAATAATAACATAGCAAAAGCATAAGTCCATAGTTCAAACAAAGGCCAAAAAGAAAAAAAAACATTGGTTTTACCGTTCTTCTTATGAGCATTTCAAAGCACCAAAAGGCATCAGCGTTGTCTTCAAAAAGAACCACGAAAGGAGAGACTAAATCACTCATTCCTATCAACAGAGTTGTAATCACAGAGTTAGTATCCTAAACCAATGTAACTCTCTCATGTTTCAATTTAAGAGATATATTGAACCTTGGCAATAACCAGTTGCAGGATCAACCCAAGCATAAACGGCAAGTATATCCGACATTCTTCCTAGATTCCCTGGATCCTCGTAGAACTCAAGGTGGCCATCCGTCCTCACCACATCAACAACTGAGGAAACGAGAACGTTAAACTATGAAAAGATACAAGCTCGGACAGAAAAAAAAAAGGAAGAAGATCTCTGCAAGTTCTCTACCTATTCGATGCAACGTCCAAAGCCATTCAGACACTCCTTCTTCTGTGACATTCCCAACACGAGAGGGAGACTCCTTCACTGATGCCACATCTGATATTCTCAATCCATCAACAGAATCCGGACGCACCTCTTCTATCTCTGAAGTGGATCTTTGTTGTTCTCTAACTAAGTCAGCATTAGCAGTTCTTAGCTCCCTGTGCAATGAAGCATCCTTGTCTGGAGTAGAAACCTCTATCTGATCTAAACTATTCCTCCCAAACAAATCTGTAACCGGCAGCGAGGGGAAGTCAAAGTAACCGTCAGGGGAAGGAAAGCCATACGGACTAGAAGCAGATACGAAAGAGGAAGTGTTGTACACTACGCTCTCGGGACTCTCTCTTCCGCTTGCTAAATCAACAGACTCACTAGAACTCCCCCTTCTGTGTACATGAGATGTATCAGCACCACCATTATTACTACTCCAATCACTGTGATGACTCTCTGCATTAGCATTATCATTATTATCGTCTACAGAAGCTTCTTCTCTGTTTTCATCTGTAGTAGCAACCTTTACTGCCTCATCTCTATAAGATTTCCGCATATCCATGACTTTAGACCCCACAACATAGGCAAGCGAACCAGTTCCCACGCTTGAATGCATCGTCTGGCATTGCTTGAGCAAGTCATTGTACCGTTTCCTATATGAACATTCAAACAACACTTAATCTCTCACACTCTAAGCGGTGATACAACACTATACAGTCTTCACCTTCGAGCAGCCCTGAGTTGGTTACGGTGCTCAGAGGTGCTGCTCAGCGAATAACAGCCAAGTAGAAACTCCCAAACCTCAGCTCTAATAGACGGATCAATTCCCTAATAATGAAACAACCTCAAACATCAGAGCAGTCAACGTTCAAAAAATCGCTAGGCGGCAATTAGGCGTATTACATTGGTTTTTTTTTTTTTTTTGAATGAATGTAAAATTTATTCAACCAAAACTTCTGTTACATCAGGTGAATCTGTTTTTTATTTGCATTTATAATCAAATAAACTTCAAAACAAACTTCCACAACTTTTCTATTACATTGGATTATTAGATTATATGGGCGTCTAGACCAATTTTTTTTTAACACCTATACCAATTTTTCTATTAAATCATTTTGTTTAGATCCGATTTGCCGTCTAAGCGGGCGTCTAGACCGATTTTCAGAACAATGAGAGCAGTGTATCGAAAGAACAATCAAATCTCTTCAGCAAAAAAAAAAAAAGGAAAGCATACCCCTAAAATGATTAACTTGAGTGCCTTTTGGAAACCAGAAACTCTTCCTTCACTATCAAAAGACGCTTGCCACTTCTCTGGCTTAAGCATTTTGCCGATCTGTGCACCATTACAAAGCCCTCAATGTGATTGTACATAACATTATTTAAAGAGAAGATGATGATGATAAAAAAAAAAAAAAAGAGAGAGCTTTACAGTGATAATAACAACCTGAATGTGTGATTGAGAGAGACAAGGCTCGCTCAAATCTCGAACCAAAGATCCAACTTTCTGCAAACTCACCACTCCTGCTTTCCCACAGCTCCATTGCTTCCCCTCTCCACCAGAACACATTACAACTCCTCTGCAAACCCAAAACCAATCAGATCAGATCTCTCTCTACTTGTGATCAGATTTCACATTTTCAGGAATCCAGATTTATCGAAATTAACAAACTTTCGTTCGTATCAAATACGATTGAATTGAATTGCCTCTTTCGTTAACAATCTAAGCTGTTAAAAACTGAGACTTTACATACATTTCTTGCTGAGACGCATACGTTTGATGCAGAGAGAGAGAGATGAGAGGAGAACCTGAAGGGGGTCAATGGTCATGGAGGATGATCTTCTCCGATCTCCATTTTTTCATGGGTGACGTAAAGTTTGTTCCTTTTTTTTTTCTCTTCTTCTTCTTCTCGTCTCTCTGAATTTTTTATTTATTTATTATACTTCCTTTTATTTAGGCTTTATTACTTTTTTTTAGCAGGGCTTAATTACTAAAAGGCGAAGAATTTAATAAACAATGATCTTAAAAATAAACCAAAGTGTACAAAATAATTATTATTGCCTTATATAGGACCGATCGAGAAGTTGGTGGCATACAGTATCTCTCATGCAATTAGTTGAGATCATTACCATTGATATTAAGTCCATGTTTAAGATGAATCAGATCTTGAGTGTTTGCAACGTGATTAGATTGTGATTACAGTATATAAGACGAATATTATTATAACGATATTTAAGTTTGGAGTTTTCTTTTTAGTACTCTTTTGAGAAAATACAATTTGGGCCTTCCGGATCCTTGTTGGGTTTCCATGATTTTTAAGTATTGGACGCTGGATAGATATATAACATGGTTTTTAAGATGAGGTTATTAACGAAATATAATGACATGTCTCTTAACTTTTAACTAAAAAAAAATTAAGAACCGACTCTTAAATCTCTTATATTTCGTTAAGAACTCTATTTTAAGAATCTCTAATAATCATGTTATATGCTCTTAGATGTATGTATTTCACCGTGGGTTTTGTTTAGGAGACTTGATTACACACAGGCACAAATGAAAACTTACTGTAATTAAGTGATTGGGTCTAAAGTCTAAACTCTAAACAGTTAGAGCACAGTTTCTCACACATAGTTTCTAGACTAGTTTTTACAGGTATTTTAATAGCACTAAGTGATATAATTAATTTCATTTTTGCAAGTATAATTGAACCAATATTCCAAAGCTTTTATATGGAGAAACGAGTCTGACTTTTTTTATTTTTTGAAAACGAAACGATCTGACTTTTTTACAATCTCTCTCCTACTTATTATTTTATTTTCTTTTCTTTTCTTTTTGCTGAGAGATTGTTTTTATTGTTCACCACTAATAATTTTTTTATAGTCACACACTTGTTTTACCCCTTGTTTTAGAGTATTGAACTGCAATCTAACTGTTCTATAGTTTTTGGCAAAAAAAAAAACTGTTATATAGTCACAATTGCTATTTTATTTGATAAAGTAACATAATGGTTCCTTTGATTAGTTGGTAAATAACAAGTTAAAGTCTTGCTGCTAGACGAGCAACTAATTAAGATTATAACCATTATATTGCTACGTACTGCTCCAATAAGTCTTTTGTTTTCTAACAACCAGTGTGAAGATTTAAAGTACAATAACATTATGTTATCAGTAAATAGTAATTTCTAGACAGAAGAAAAGAATGATTGGCTAATTCATCTGATATTTTAAAGCGACCAGCTCACATCTTTAACATTACTTGCAAACACACAGTAACATTTGAATTCTTCTTCTTTGCGACCTATAAGAACTTTATAGTTTGGTTGGCCAAAACAAAAGAACGTTTAATATATTATGCTACTTGTTGAAATTAAAGTTGTTTAATCTAAAACTTACTTTGCGAATGCCTAGTGGATTAAATATGTTAATCAGTAATTACGCATTAGATTCATGTATTCCAGATGTATCTAGTCATCTAGTGCAGTTCTATAGTTTTTACTTTTTTCATCTTATATAATAATTTAGAAATAGGCTGCTGGAAATAAAGATAAATATTTTAGCATCACGTCATCGTCATATATACTTATGATACTGAAAAGAACACAAAATATCAAATACAACAAATAAGGAGACATACAAAGACGTGCAAGATATAGTCATAGCTGTATATCGTTGAAGATTCCACGCTTTAAAGAATCTTGAAACACAAATTCGCATCTCGATCGAATGAAGAATCTAACTGGAACGGTCATAATTCTCTGCATGATATCAAGCTTTTGTCATCTTTACAACATACGGAGAATAATATATGTAAGAGGAGAGGTTGTAAAAGTCATTAATTCTTCATATCAGCATGAGAAGAATAAATTATGCTTAACACATATATTAACATGCAATAATGGTTCAAGGCCAAGCAAATCATATAAAGAGGGCTCAATACTTGGATCTTTGTGTTCACTTAAAACCAAAATAAGATTAAGAAAATGATAATTTATTCTTATAAGTTAGGGATTAACAAGTGGGTAACGTGTTCATCAATAGCTTTCCACATTTGATTGGATGTGAGCGCTGTTCGGAAACTCGCTAGGCGCTGCACATACGCTTAGGTTGGGCATAGCGAATTGTGAAAAAATCAGAGATTAATCGGGGATTAGTTTTGTGTGTTATTGTTATATATATAATTATATGTATACGTTTACCAATTATTTAGCGTTGCCTAGCGGTTTGTGTACCTAAATTTCAGTGACATAACTTGGGTTCGAGTGAGGATGATGTTTTTTTTTGCTGTTTTTTTACTTTTTTTCTTTAATGAACATAAATTACTAAAATGTTCCTGTCTTCTTCCTCTCGCCTGTCGAACCAGAAACCCTAAGTGCCGCGTTCTACCTCTGTTATTCCTCTATTTTCAACCGTTTTCAATGATTTTTGACCTGATTATGCCAGATTTTTGCCGAATCACAAGATTATGACCCTACAATTTCTAAAAAAGATATTTTTTTGCTAAGGAACCGAGTTTTTAAGCGAATTGGACCAAATCGCCATGGCTCCTTACTGAATAGCGTTTAAACGCCGATTAAACGGGCAAGGCGGCCGCGTTTTAGAATAAGGGATGTGAGTATCTGTGGCACCTCTGTTTGTCATAGCTAAAAAGATTGCTAATAAATTAATATATTCTTTTTTAAATAAATTAATTAAATTAATAATCTCTAATCATATTGGCTAAAACATTTTATCTTTTTACATTTCTATTTGTGTATGTGATTGTTTTTATAAGTTATTTGCAATTTTTGTGATTCCATTGTAATGTTTGTTATGTTTATTAATCAATAATAAGGTTTGTTTTCTGAAACATATATTAACACTGTGTAAAATAAAGCGACCATAGTTTCTGAAAAAAAAAATATTATTGGCCTTGATTCAAAACGCAACATTTTATTGCATACGCAAGCACAAAAACTTATATTTTTATTATAGAAAGCGACCAACTTACAGCTTTGACTTTACTTACAAAAACACAGTAACATTTGAACTCTCCTCCCTTTAGAATTTGTGTGTTGGTTGATAAAAAAATATATTATTGGCCTTGATTAAATTAGAATTGTATAATCCTTTGTGATGCCTAGTGGATTAAATATATTCATCATTATAATTACATACCAGATTCGTGTATCAAGATGTTTTGGTCGTCTAGTGCAGTTCTATAGGCTGGTGTCATTTTATATAAGATATTTTATTCTCACGTACGTCATATATACATAATTAAAAGATTGAAAAGAACATAAAATATCAAATACAACAAACAGGAGACAAGCAAAGTCGTGCAAGATATAAAAACATAGCGGTAAATTGTTGATTCCACGCTTAAAGAATATTGAAATATACAATAGAAATCCTGAAAAGAATCTAACGGAAACAGTCATGATTCTCCGCATAATATCAATTATCAAGCTTTCGTCATCTTTATAATATACATAGAATATAATATGTAAGAGGAGAAATAGTCATTCGTGACGTCATCATAATAATAAAAAGTGCTTAAAACACATATATTAACATGCAATAATGGTTTAAGATTAAAAAAATGATAATTTATTTTTGATTAGGGATTAACAAATGGGTAATGTGTTCATCAATAGCTTTCCACATTGGATGAGATGTGAATACATGTGCCACCTCGATTTGTCATTGCTATAAAGACTGGTAATAAATTAATATATTCATCTCTAATCATGAGGGCTAATACATCATAGCTTTTTACATTTTAATACTCTTTCCATTTCAAATTAAATGATATAGTAGAAAATTTATGGTTTTTCAAAATATAAGATGTTCTGATGTTTTAAGATTAACTTCAATTTTATTGGAAATTGTTCAACCAATTAAATTTTACAGTTTTTTTTTATAATTGGTTGAATAATTTTAAAATTATATTCTTAAGTGATTTTTAGAGAAAAATAAATTTTTCAATCTTTGTGCACTAAACTAAAACATCATATATTATGAAATGGAGATAGTTTTTTTTTTCATTTTTAAAACATATATTAGTGAACTACACTTGAAAAGCGGATATTTTGTGATAATTTTTACATTTCTATTTATATGTGATTTTTTTTATAAGTTATTGCTGCAATTTTGTGATTATATATTTGTTATATATCTATTTATCAATAGTAAAATTTGTTTGGTGAAACATACAGTAGCACTAATATAACTAAGTGATGTTAGCTAAGTAATAAAAAGTAAAATTTGGAGTAATTGGTAAATTCGTCGATTTTGATTTGATCTCTGCTGTAAACTAAATTTCCGTTTATATGGTTGCATTAAAAACTAAAATACTTATTTGTATTAAATTTTTTAGAGATTACCCAAATATCCATAGTTATCAACCAAAAAGTACACCAAAAATATGATATGATACCTTTTTTTTTTGTGCACCTCATATGATATAATACCTAACCTTTCGAATTTGAACCGAACAAAATCAGCTAAACCAAACTGAACCAAAAATTTTGGTTTTCGGTTCATTTTTTATCTTAAATTTCGTTTACTTCGGAAGCTTTTGAAAATATTTTAGTCTTTTTGTGCGGTTCGATTTTTGATTATTTTGTTTTCGGAAAAATAAACTATCTAAAACAACCGAACCAAATTAACCAAACCAACTAACAAAGTTAAACCGAGAATATTATAACTGAAAAAAACCGAAACCGCATAGAGACCTCTCAATGATTCCTATAAAAACATCATCATCCTTAATCAAAACACGCATCTTTTTTATTGCATACGCAAGCACAAAAGTTTCAGAGAGAAAAACCGATTAGATTCCCTGTCTGAGTAGACTTTCTCTCCTTCCTTGCAAAGCTTACGACTTTAGATTTAATAGAATCTGCCTCTTATTTCACTCAGCTCACGTAGCTTCTTCTCAAGAGAACTCAAGTGTGTACGCCTCTTTCTACTTTTAGCATAAAGCTCAACTTTTTAAACTTTACTCTGTTTTCTCTCCGGGAACACCATTCGTGTAGTTGTCGTCTCTGTTTTTGAATTGTCTATGGTCTGTCTGAAACTCTCAACTTTGGTCTCTTTAACTTACTCTTTGTAACGTTCTGTGAGTTTGCGGTTGTTAATGTTTTGGACTTTTGAGTTTAAAAAATGTTGTCTGCTGCGGTTAGTTTTGTCTTCTTCGAAGTCAATTAGTGAATTTGATTTTGTGACGTCTTCTTTGTTGTAGGATACTGGTGGAGGTTTCAACTTTCAAGCATCTCCTTTTTGTAATCAAAGATCCTGTCTTTGATCTCAATCAGTTCGTATCAAAATCAACACTTGTTAATCATCAACGAGATGGCACACCCTTTTGCTTCCAGAGAAAATGGGTTTGGCTATCAAGAGCATATGGATGGTTTAACCATTGGTTCTGGTGTTTGGAGTTTCATCTCTGATGACATGCTCAGCTCCTCTCCCACCTCTGAGCTTGTGAATTTCAACTCTTTCCCCACGTGGTGCAATATCCCTTTTGACACTGACATGTTGTTCTCCCAGTATGGTCAAGAAATGAGCTCTAGGAGTCATCATCACTCATTAGATATCGATGAGATAAGTGGTAAACGACGCAGTGTACTGAACTGTACTATCCCCAGGTCTTTGAGCCACTCATTAGATGAGAAGATGCTTAAAGCACTAAGCTTGTTTATGCAGTTCTCAGGTTCAGGAGACGGCGTTTTAGCACAAGTCTGGACTCCTGTCAAGACAGGAGACCAGTACATGCTCAGCACATGCGGTCAAGCCTATCTGCTTGACCCGAGGCTCTCTCAGTACCGTGAGGTCTCAAGGAAATTCACGTTCGCTTCCAAACCAAATCAATGTTCTTATCCTGGTCTCCCCGGGAGAGTCTTCATCTCTGGAGTGCGCGAATGGACATCAAACGTGATGTATTACAAGAAGGACGAGTATCTGCGTGTGAAGCACGCAATAGATAACGAAGTCTGTGGCTCCATTGCCATACCTGTCCTTGAAGCATCTGGGACATCTTGTTGTGCTGTCATGGAGGTTGTCACATCTGATGAAAAGCTCAATTTTGATGTCGAGATGGACTCTGTTTGCCGTGCTCTCCAGGTGGATTCTCTTTCTCTCTATCTCTGCCCCTCTCTTTTATTTCTATTGGCTTATGCAAACTTGATTTAGGGTCTGAGAATCTTTGTTGGCTTAAGAACAGCCTGAGTCCCCTCTGCCAAAGCTTCCCAAGGGCAGCTCTGAAGACAGTTTGTTGTGGTTGAAAGGTTACACAATGCAGTTACTGATTCCTTGTTTTGTACTAAATATGTTGAAAACTTATTGTATACTTTCTTTTTCTTCTTCAGGCTGTAGACTTAAGGACATCAGTGGTCCCTCGCCCTCAGGTAACATCTGAACCAGACAAAAGCTTAGCCATGTATAGGCCTGCGGGGGTTTGGGTAATTCGGTTTCCGGTTAGTTCAACATAACTCTTACCATATTGATCCTAAATAAAGTTCGGTTAGTTCGGTTTTTGAAAATCCTACCAAAGGTTTTGATTTTAGTTATATTTTGGTATGATTTTATTAATTTTGGAAGATAAGTTCGGTCAATTTCGGCTAGTTCAGTTTAAATTTGGTTAATTCGGTTAGTTCGGTTTGGATTTTTCGTATTGTTTGGTTATAATTTTTTTTTGAAAAAAAGCCGAAGTAACCGATTGCCATACCGAACCGAAAATCAAACTTTTTTAAATAAATCTACTGAATCGAACCGAACTCCTAACCAAACTAACCGGATTTTTTGGTTCGGTGTTGGTTAGGCGGGTTTGTATCGGTTCAAAATCTCAGCCCTAGCTATGTAGAACCCACTATTTCTCGTTATTCTTCTATGCCTCAGTCTAATGGTATTCTCCTTTACAGTACCTTTCAAGTAATCAAAGAGACGCCTTAGCTGAAATACAAGATGTTCTGCGAGCACTATGTCATGGACACAAGTTGCCTTTAGCTCTGACCTGGATCCCAAACTCAGGTGTTCTTTGCGTAGAGGAGACAGCTTGTAATGTGAATGATATGGAGATGGAAGGCTTTGTCCACGCGTGTTTGGATCATCCTCTAAGAGAAAAGGAAGGTATCGTTGGCAAAGCTTTTGTATCCAACCAACCGTCCTTTTCTTCTGATGTGAAGTCGTATGACATCAGTGAATACCCTCTTGTCCATCACGCCAGAAAGCACGGTTTGAATGCTGCGGTTGCTATAAAGCTGAGGAGCACTTACACTGGTGAAGATGATTACATTCTTGAACTTTTCTTGCCTTTAAGTTTGAAAGGAAGCTTGGAACAACAACTTTTATTAGACAGCCTTGAGGTTACTTTGCAGAGAGTTTGTCGAACTCTGAGAACTGTTTCAGATGTTGTGGGGGAAACTAACTCTACCACAAGCATATTTTCTGAAAAGTCCTCTGATAAAGATAGTACAGGATCTCAAGGCACTTGTGAGCAGGTATGTTGATGTATGCAATTTAGTTATTCTATAGAGAATGAACACTGATCTTCTTTTTTTTCCATAGGATATGAGCAAAGGTAGAACAGCAGAGAGGAAGAAAGGCACCATAGAGAAGAATGTCAGCTTAAGAGTTCTCCAACAACATTTCTCTGGGAGTCTTAAGGATGCTGCAAGACGCATTGGTGGTGAGATTTTCACATTTTCTCATTCTCTGATGCATTTTCCATTACCAGACCTTTCTAAATTTTGACTTGGATCTAATGTTGCAGTTTGTCCCACTACATTAAAGCGGATATGCAGACAACATGGGATCATGAGGTGGCCATCTCGCAAGATTAATAAAGTGAACAGGTCATTAAGGAAAATACAAATAGTGCTTGACTCTGTCCATGGTATAGAAGGAGGACTGAGGTTTGACTCAGCAACTGGAGAGTTTGTTTCAGTTTGCTCTTCTAATGGTAACAATGCATCATGTGAGCTCTTGAAACCTGAATCAGTCGACAATACAATTAAGTTAGAAGATGATATCATCACAAACGGTGAGAATCATCTCTATAACCATAAACCTTAGATGGATAAGACTACAATCTTAAGCCACTTTCTGTTTGTGCAGGATCATTCATGGAGGTTAATGCTTGTGATCAGCAATGTGCTTTGAAGGCTGAACAGTCTGGCTTCAATGGCAGCTCTCAGGCAATTGCAAGTGGCAATATTATCGAACCTAACCGGTCCACGTCAGATTCATCAAATGGCTCAGGAGCAGTTATGCTTAGAAGCTCATCTCCTTCTATGGACCATAGGAACCAAATGAGAGCACACAAAAGCAATAGCAGCGAGAGTGGATCAGCAACGCTCACTGTAAAGGCCACTTACAGAGAAGACACAACACGTTTCAAGTTCGATCCATCAGTTGGGTGTCTACAGCTCTACAAAGAAGTTGGGAAACGCTTTAGACTGCAAGAAGGGTTGTTTCAGCTCAAGTACTTTGACGACGAAGAGGAATGGGTGATGCTGGTTACAGATTCTGATCTCCAAGAGTGTTTGGAGATGTTAGTTGGTATGCAAAAACAGACGGTGAAGTTTCTTGTTCGTGATTTGCCTGCGCGTATAGGTAGTTCTGCTGGTAGCAATGGTTACCTAGGAGAAGGTTTATAACACCTACTGCTCAGTTATGTCTTCTCCTGTGAAAGAATGTTGTTGTTTTTTTGTCAACGAAAGAATGTTGTTTAGTTCTCGGTATATTAATTTGCTTGTAAAAAAGGCATGAGTGGGAAAGGTAATTTTGGTATTAGTGGATCATGATATTGATATTGTATATGATATTCCATCGGTTCCAAAAAAAATTAGAAAAAAAAATTGTTTCAAAAAAAAGTATATATATATATATATATATATATAAAATGTATTGTTAACAAATAATAACACTGATTATAAATTTCAAGAAAATTAATTGAGTTGGTCTAATTTTTATTGGTTTAAAATTATGAAAATAAACAATACAAAAATTATGCATTAAATATTAAAATTTAATATGCTTTATATATTAATTGATAATGACTGCAACATTTGAGGTACTCACGTGTCATCACTATGATGATAAAATTTAGACTAATAAGTTTGGCCCTTTAAACATATATTATATTTTTTACTAAACTAACTATCAAATTATTAGTAGTGTACAAAAGAATATTCTATATTTTTTCTTTAAACAAAAGTTACAAAATTAGCTAATGTGATTAACATATACATAACAATTAATGATTTTGAATAATAAGGATTTGATAACAATTATTGTATCTTTCCTCTTTTTGTTTAATTTTATATTCTTAATAAAATAAAGAATCACATTAATCATATAATAAAAATTAGTTTTTTATATGTTGTATTTAGATTTTTTTAAATGACATTAAATTACTAAAACATTTAAAAGTCTCACACTAAATTTTTTTTGATCAATAATTTAACTTTTTTTTGTTATAACAACATACAAATGATTATAAAATCATACGAAAATAAAGTCTCATTTAATAGATATTCAGATTAAAAATATATGTATCTATTTCAACATCATTTAAAATAAACTATACACCATATAAAAATACATAAATATGTGGCACTAAAAAGTATTGAGTCCTTAATATTTTGATTTTCAAAATTTGCATTGAATTTTTAAAAACGATTATAAATTTCTAAAACTATTAAAAATCTCAAATTGAAAATTTTGTGGTCAATGTTTAAATTTTGTTATAGTAAATATACAAATGTTAATAAAATAGGAAGCTTCAATTAATGAATATTCATATTAAAATATATTATATATCTATATCAATATCATTTAAATTTAATTATATATCATATAAATAAATAAAATAATTTTTTAATTTATTTACCAAAATATTATTATAAATAAACAAGAGGTATTGTTTTGATTTATGTACTCACTCGAATTTGACTATATACATATTAGTTATTCACTTCTCAATTATTTAATATATTTATTATTTCATAATACCTAAACGAACACAAAATAAATAATAATATGTAAAAAGAATTCGTATGCATAATGTTCATTTTGCGCAAAAACGAATCTTAATCTAGTGTTTTATTAGTTGGTGTGATAAAACTAAAACATGTATCATTTTGAAGAGAGAGAGAGAGTAATAACTTTGTATATATCAGAGAATAAAAGTTAGATGTTTCTTTTCCAAATTACTATGTAATCACCTGTTTAGTCTCTTTTCAAGAACTTAACAAAAAGCAAAAAGAGAAAGCCCTCTGCAAGGGAAATAGACTGTGTCACTTGTCCGTTTGATGTGCCATAGTGTTAAGAATGGATTTAAGGATCTGAGCAAGAGATTGTTGGATTGAGGTATATATATATAGCTGAAGAGGGAACGTAGAGAGGTGGGATGCATTTCATCAGAATGATTTATGGTTTCTTGAAGAGGCATCTATTTGTGAGATGAGGGATGTGGAGAGTTACAGGGCGTCATGATTTGATGGTTTATTGAGGAGCATTGAAATTCCATCAGAAGCATTACGCAGGAGGAGTTGGAGAGACAAACAAATTCGGCCATGAGATGATTCAAGGTGACTAAGTTTACAGTGAAGATACTAGCTAGTAATAGAATTAGGGGTGAGCAAAAAAAACCATAAACTTTTGGAAATGGGTTGGCTATTTTGATCTGGATGGTTCAAGGTCCATCAGGTTAACATCCGTGATGACGTGGTTAAATGATTGGATGAAAATATTTCAGGTGATGTGACACTTCTATAAAACCAAAGATTTAGTTTCTTTTATATAGCTAAATGATTGGATGAGAATATTTCAGGTGATGTGACATCTTTAAAAAACCAAAAATTTAAAGATAAATAACATAATACAAATTGATTAACACATACCTTAACTCAAAAGTAAAACAGAGAATTGAGAGAAGAAATATAGACAGAGAAGTTAGCCATGGATACGAAGTCACTTTCTTTCTTCGCCGTATTTTTCATACTCTTTTTGGTCATATTTGGTAATTAACTATCTCCATATATTTTCACAGATATTTGTTACGAAAAATTGTGTTTAGTATTATTAAAATGATCCAGAAAGTATTTCGCTAGTTGATTTCTATTTTCTCGTGTATTTATCTAATATAATATATACTGAGCAGAGGTGCCGGAGATAGAAGCTCAGCTGTGCATGAGAGAATACGTTGGTGAATTTCCCTTAAGCAACTGTTCCGTTCTGGAAATTCAGCTTTGTCATACAAAATGCCGTGAAAACAACGGAGCTAAAGGTGGGATTTGCTATGTGGCAGGAGAGGGAGAAGACGAACAGCGTACCGAAAGCTTTAAGTGCTTATGCAACTTCTGCAGCGAGTACTTCTGTCAGATCTAGGTGGTATTTGAATAATCCTGCATGTGTCATGGTTTGTATGATCATCAAAATGAAAGTCGTCCAATTAATAATAAATATGTGAAAAAGAGCCGGAAGTACCTTAAGGCCCACATGGTTTGATCAACATTATATGGTTGGTATCGTTTTATTTAACTTCTTCACAACTTTGCATAAGCCATGAGAACCCGATGCAAAGAAAATATTTACTTGTGTTTAAAATCTTTAATTTAGCATCTAGGTCTAGATATCTGACTGCGATTGACTACTCGATCTACTTGTTACATTTTAGATTTTCAATACACATTTATTTATCTCTTATTTTTGTCAATATGTTATTTGAGAATCAAATAAATTAATATTTTTAGTAAATCAAGTTAATTATATAATTTGGATCTGATTTATGAAATGTTTTTGAATCATATTTTATATGAAGCTATTTTCTTATTATGTATGTCGGTTAAAAATCATTTTATATTAAAGAAATCTACACAATAATAAAAATAGTTTTTATTAATTATTTTAAAGATTCAGAATTTAAAATAATTTTAATTTTTCTAAATAAAATTTGCATATATGTAATTTTATTTATGATTATGTTCACTTTTTGTTATATCATTTATTTGTGTCTCATACAAATATTTAGTTTCGATCTGCTCTGGTGAGGTAGTATTAGAATCAGGTGTGGGCCAAAAAAAACACAAAACCTCTGAAAAATGGGCTGACAATTTTGATGGATTTGGATGGTTCAAAGTTCATCAGCCTAACATCCGTGATGATGTGGCTAAATAATTGGATGAGAATATTTCAGATGATGTGACATCCTATAAAACCAGAGATTTAGTTTTTCTTATATAGCTAAATGATTGGATGAGAATAATTCAGGTGATATGACACTCCTAAAACCAAAGATTTAAAGATAAATAGCATAGTACAAGTTGATTAACACATACCTTAACTCAAAAGTAAAATAGAGAGTAGAGAGGAGAAATATAAACAGAGAAGTTGGCCATGGCTACGAAATCACTTTCTTTCTTCGCCGTACTTATCATACTCTTGGTCATCTTTGGTAATCAATTAACTCCGTATGCATTCACATATATTTGTTAAGAGAAATTGTGTTTCATATAATTAAAATGATCCAGAAAGTATTTCTCATGTTGATTTATATTTTCTCATGTATTTATCTAATACAATATATAATGAGCAGAAGTTCCAGAGATAGAAGCAGAGCCGTGCTTGAAACAATTCGTCGGTGGATTTACCTCGGATTCCTGTTTCGGTCAGGCAATTCAGGTTTGTTATTGGAAATGCCGTTTAAAAAACAAAGCTAAAGGTGGAATTTGCTATTCGGGAGAGGGCGCCGATAACTATAAGTGTTTATGCGACTTCTGCAGCGACAATCCTTCATGTGTAGGTGGTCCAAGTCATAATGATTAGTCCTGCATGTGTCATGCTTTGTATGATAATAAAAATGAAAATCGCCCAAGTAATAATGAATATGTGAAAAAAAGAGCAGGAAGTACCTTAAGTCTCACATGGTTTGATCACATTATTATATGGTTGGTATCGTGTTATATGCGAATATAATAATTATTTAACTTCTTCACAACTTTGCATAAGTCACAAGAACCCGATGCAAAGAAACTATCTACTTGTGTTTAAAATCTTTAATTCAGCATCCATGTGTAAGATATCTGAATGTGATTGACTACTCGATTAATTTACTGTCAATCGACGATCATAAACAAAACATAACTGTGGCGTGTGAACAAGTGATTTAATAGATTTTGTTCCGTTGACATAACACATTCTTTGGGTTGAACACACAAAAAAAAATCTAATGGATGAAATGAAACACACAAAATGAACCTAACAGAGAGATACATCATATGTTGGTTGGTATAGAGGAATGACAATAACTTTCAGTCCCACAAGTAGAGAGACTCACTCACCGAATTAATTAAAAGTATTGCATCGATAATGTTGAAAATTCCGGTTTTGTAAACACATTAGACCATCCGACGTAGTTTCAACTGTTGAATATTCAACAATAAGATTGTTTAAATTTTGTAACATATCTAGATGGAGTTTAACCTTTGGTTATCAAGAACATATGGATGGTTTAACTACTCTTCCACCTTCGACTCTTTCCCCACGTGGTGTGACAGCCCTTCTTCGACTGATACCTTGGTCGCCCAATATGGTCTATCAGCCTCTCCCCCTACGCCCTTTGGAGTTACTATCACTTCATCTCATGCAGCTGCGCCGAGGGATTCTACTTGGTCAAGCTCTTACTATGGTCAAGAAATGAGCTCTCGGAGTCCTCACCATTCATTAGATATCAATGAGCTAAGTGGTAAACGACGCAGTGTACTGAACTGTACTATCCCCAGGTCTTTGAGCCACTCATTAGACGAGAAGATGCTAAAGGCATTAAGCTTGTTTGTGCAGTTGTCAGGTTCAGGAGAGGGCATTTTAGCTCAAGTCTGGACACCTATCAAGACAGGAGACCAGTACATGCTCAGTACATGTGGCCAAGCCTATCTGGTTGACCCGAGGCTCTCTCAGTACCGTGAGGTCTCAAGGAAATTAACTTTTGCTTCCAAACCAAATCAGTGTTCTTATCCTGGCAGAGTCTTCATCTTTGGATTGCGCGAATGGACATCAAACGTGATGTATTACAAGAAGGATGAGTATCTGCGTGACAAGCACGCAATAGATAACGGTAAGTTTCATCTCTATATCATAAAGGTTAGGTGGAGAAGACTACAATCTTAAGCAATTTTCTGTTTGTGCAGGATCTAACATGGAGGTTAATGCTAGTGGCATGGATACAACAATCAGATGCAGTGGCGATATTATCCAGCCTAACGGTCCATGTCAGACTCATCAAATGGCTCAGGAGCAGTTATGCTCAGAAGCTCATCTCCTTCAATGGACGATAGGAACCAAATGAGAACACACAAAGGCAATAGCAGTGAGAGTGGATTTCGAACACTCATTGTAAAGGCTACTTATAGAGAAGACACTATACGTTTCAAGTTCGATCCATCTGTTGGGTGTCTACAGCTCTACAAAGAAGTTGGGAAGCGCTTTAGACTGCAAGATGGGTTGTTTCAGCTCAAGTACTTTGACGATGAAGAGGAACGGGTGATGCTGGTTACAGATTCTGATCTCCAAGAGTGTGTGGAGATATTAGTTGGTATGGGAAAACACACGGTGAAGTTTCTTGTTCGTGATGTGCCTGGGCCTATAGGTAGTTCTGCTGGCAGCAGCGGTTACTTAGGAGAAGGTTTATAACATCTACTGCTCAGTTCTGTTTTCCTCTGTGGAAGAATGTTGTTTATTTCTCCATATACTAGTTTGCTTGTAATAAAAGGCACGAGGGTTTGATTACCAACAAAAAAAAAAAGGCATGAGGGAGAAAGGCAATTTTGGTTTACTGGAGTCAGGATACTGTATATGATAATCGTTTTATATAAACTGAGAATCATCTTTCCAATCAATGTTACTTGTGTATTTCCGATTCCTCAAAATTTTAGAATACATCTGCAACATTTCCATATCCGAAATCTCAAATATCCGAAATATCCGAAATAACCGAAACCACCGCACCGAGAACCGAACGGATAATCGAATATATAAAAATATTAATTATACATACATCTAACATAACTAAATATATATTTATAATTTAGCTCTTTCAAAGTGAAAATCGTTCCGGTGGCCGGCGTGCATCTCGCCGTCGGTCGCCATCTCTGTTTCTATTTTGTTTTTTGTTACCTTTGTATCATATAATCGATCTTTAGATCGAAATAAACTTCCGGTTAGCGGATTACCCTTTCGTAAGGCGACTTTTGATTTACCGACCTGTTCGGGTTTCATATCATCCCTTTCACTGATCTTCATTTCAATTCCGATGGCTATTGATCTGATATCTTTTTTCATCGTTTCAACTTTATCTCTTCCTAAAAGAATCAGACTTCACATGATATATCAGCCGTGTTCTATGTCGTCGAAGTGAAGCATCTTGGACTGGAAGAAGAGTGAGTTTGATGGATTTATTAAGTCTCTATGAAGAAGATTCAGCAGAGTTGGCGTTTGACAACGGTCCAACAAAGAGTCTCCTTTCATCCCGACTTGAACTTCCTATGTGTTTAATTAACGGTGAATCAAGGTCCCTCTGATCAATTTGTCTCGGCTTGAGTGAAAGGCGTCTTCCAAGTGAGTACAAGCTTTAGTTGACTTGAAGTCTTGCAGAGGTTCTGATGGAGAGCTTCGCCGGCGAGCTACTCCTATTCGGTGGTGGAGCCAAGGTTGGTGGAATCAACAGGTGTCGAACATGCGTCCTACTATCTAGCCACGTAATGCCAACATATGGGGATCTGCTTACACGTGTTCGTTAGATTGTATGCTCTATTTTCAGATTGTTCACGTGTTGACTTTAAGTCTAATTAAATATTGTACTCATGTTTAGCCAAAAGGCTTAATGAAATGTATGTTGACAAAAAAAAAATATATTTATAATTTAATAATCTATTAAAAGAATCAAACATTTGAAAAAAAATCTAAATTATTTAAAGTATTGAACTATCCGAAAGTATCTAGATATTTTTATCTAAAATAACCCAAAATATCTTACATTTTTATCTGAATCATCTTATTTAATCCGAATACCCGAACTATCCAAAATAACCAAACCAGAATCGGAACCAAATAAGAATCTAATTTTTTCAGATATTTTTTGGTTCCTAGTTTTACTATCTGAACTGAATCGAACCCAAAACTACCAAAACCAAAAATGGGTTAAATAGTAAATAGATCCTTTAGTCTTTTACCTGAACTATTTGATACTCGAAATATCCAAACCAGACCGAACTGATACCTGAAATATCCTTACCCAACTAAACCAATCCCTACGCGAATGCTCCAGGCCTAGTAAGGTCTTTTAGAAATATATTAGGTGGACGCCCGCGGTTTCGCGGGTTTGAATGTTTTGTAACAATATATTTATTATAATTTTTCAAATTAAAATATGTTTGTATCATTATGTGTTTTTGTTAAATATTTTTATAAGAATAATTGTTTAAAAAGGGATAAATATGACTATTTTAAATATTTTTTGATATTTGTATCGATAATTGTACTAAAATTAGTTATGTATAATATTCATGATGCAATTTTTAATAAAATTACTTAATTTTTGAAGGTATATAATACTGAAACTTTTGGAATATTTTATATAGTTTGGAAATACTTGATTGTTAAAAATGATTTTATGAAGCATTATATATATTATATAAATCACATATTTAATTACCATAAATTATTTTGTGAAATATATTTATTGTATATGGCCTTATATTTGTATATAAAGTATTATAATAACTATTAAAAAGTCACTTTAGTGATTTTTGCTTACGTGTCGATCATAAGTGAACTCTTACAAAATCCTACTATATATTAATTGAGAAGTTATTTTAATGATTTTAATACATGCCAAATATAAAAACAGATTTTATAAATTAATTTTTGAGCTTGTATAAATAAATTAAAACCTCTTATCATAATTTAAAACATAT
>NC_027751.1:52358206-52393899 GCF_000695525.1 Brassica oleracea var. oleracea
AATTTTATTAGATATTAATAGTTATTATAATACTTTATATACAAATATAAGGCCATATACAAATATAAGGCCATATAAAAATATAAGGATTTATATAAGAATATAAAATCATTATATCGATTTAAAAAAACTTTTTTGTTTACTATTTTATGTAGTTTATAAATATATAAAAAATGATCAAACATTATTACTCTTTCTATAGTTTCAACAAATTAGTTACCATAAATAATTGTTTGTAATATTATGTAGATATTTGGCAAGTGATATTAACTGTTTATAGACTTATTTTTCTTTTAAATCTAATTAAAAATAAATAGAAATTATAAATTATCGACAATCAATTTATAACAGTTCTTTAAGATTTCATAAATGATCGACACATAACCAAAAATCTCTTAAATGACTTCTCAATTAATATATAGTATGATATCTTATAACAAAAATCTCTCTTTTTTCCGATCCAGTTACTCCAATAGCTTTGATTTTAAGCCCTTATAGATGACTTACAAACTGTTATAATAATTTAAAAATATACAATAAGCCAAGATAAATAATTTGATAAATGTTTTTATAGATGATTTATAAAGCATATAATATGAACTTTAGGAAATGTTAATAGTTATTATGATAATTTATATAAAACATAATGCTTTTAAATAAGAATATAAAATCATTATATTGATTTATATAAACGGTTTTTCGTTTATTATTTTATGTGTGTTTTAAATATAAAAAATGATCAATTTATTTTTCTTTCTATAACTTCAAGAATTAGTTACCATAAATCATTATTTGTAATATTATTATGTAAATTATTTGGTAAGTGATGTTAATTGGTTATAGACTCACCTTTTTTTTTTAGATCTAATTAAAATAAATAAAAATTAAAAATCATCTACCAATCAAATTGCAACAATTTTGTAAGAGTTCACCAATGATCGACACATAAGCAAAATTCACTAAAGTGAATTCTCAATTAATATATAGTATGATTATGATAATTTATATAAAATATAATGCTTTTAAATATGAATATAAAATCATTATATTGATTTATATAAACGGTTTGTCGTTTATTATTTTATGTGTTTTTAAATATAAAAATGATCAATTTATTTCTATTTCTATAATTTCAACAGTTAGTTACCATAAAACATTATTTGTAATTATTATGTAAATTATTTGGTAAGTGATATTAATTGGTTATAAACTTATCTTTTCTTTTTAGATCTAATTAAAATAAATAAAAATTAAAAATCATCAACCAATCAAATTATAATAATTTTGTAAGAGTTCACCTATGATCAACACATAAGCAAAATTTACTAAAGTGACTTCTCAACTAATATATAGTAGAATTTATATTACTGATGGCAGCTAACTCTTAGAATGATAATTTATTACCCCCAACGAATAAGATAAATAGCTTAGTGTACGAGTTCATTTACAGACGTTAACTCCAAAGTGAAACAAAGAAAGTAGAGATATAGAGAGAAGATGGACAAGGCAACGAAGTCGGTTTCTTCCTTAGCTGCATTTTTCATCCTCTTTTTGGTTATATTTGGTAATTAACTAACTCCGTATTTATCACATATATTTTGTTTTTATTTGTGTGATTCATAGTTAATCCAGAAAGTATTTCTCTCGGCGATCTAGTACGTTTCATTATATATGTGATTTCTATTTTCTCAAACATTAGCTATATATAAAATGAGCAGAAATGCCGGAGATAGAGGCGCAGGATAGCGAGTGTCTGAAAGAATACGGTGGTGATGTTGGCTTCGGTTTCTGTGCGCCTAGGATATATCCGACGTTTTGTGTCAAAAGATGCCGTGCGGACAAAGGAGCTCTAGGTGGAAAATGCATTTGGGGACAAGGCAGTAATGTTAAATGCCTGTGCAACTTTTGCCGCCCCGAACCTGGTCAGATTCTAAGTGGCATTTGATCAATCCTGCATGTGTGATGGTGGTTTCTGAAATAATAATGGTGAAAATGGTCCAAGTAATAATGTAGTGAGTATGAAAAATAAAACCGCCGGAAGCATCTAAGGCTTACATGGTTTGATCATATTATATGGTTTGTATCGTGGTAGAGGCGACTAAAATAAGTATCAACTTTCATATTTCACAACTTTGCATATGCCAAAAGAACCCGAGCCAAAGAAAATCTAAAATCCTTCATTTAGCATCTAAGTGAAGATATTTTACTGTGCTTGATTGTCGGTCGACTAATTTATGGGTAATCAACCGTCAGAAATTGAATGTAACTGTGACGTGTTAACAAGAGATTTAAATAGATTTTTCCATCTCTAGAAAGTGCGTATGCGACTTCTGCAGCGACAAACTTTGTGATCAGTTTACCAAGTGTCACTTGAATCCTGCAACAATATTTATAGTACTGATGACAGCTAAATGATTCTTCAACAATAATTTATTGCCCCAACGATAAAGATAAATAAACATAGTACGAGTTCGTTTACACTTTACACATACGTTAACTCCAAAGAGAGTAAGAGTTATATAGAGAGAAGAAAGATTGGCCATGACAACGAAGTCAGTTTCTTCATATTCGCGGCATTTTTCATCCTCTTTTCTTTTTGGTTATCTTTGGTAATTAACTAATTAACTAATTTTTGACCAAAAAAAAACTAATTAACTAATTAACTCTGTATCTATTCACATATATTTGTTGAACATTTTATGATTCACAATTAAAATGATTCAGAAAGTTGTAGTTACATACACTTTCTGTGTTTTTTAAATGTCATTTTAACACTTTTTCCGAAAAATATCATTCATCATTTTTTAATTAAATTTTATATTAATTAATCAACGAATTTACGAGGAGTGTTTTAAAAAATCTAAACTACTCAAATAAAGTATGTAATCCTATATTTTCAAACTCTTAGTGTAGACCTCCAGCCATCATTCTACATTTTTAATGAAGCTTTTCATATAGAACTTTTTTTATCTTTATAATTAACCAATATTTATTTAAATTATTTTATTTAAATAATTATACATTAAATAAAAATATAAAAATATATTTTATCTTTTTTTTTTAATCTATGTGAAATATGTCAAAGTTTTTACGAAAAAATATAGTTACTTCACAACTTTGCATAAGTCAAAAATAAATAAGAAGCAAAGAAATATCTACTTGTTTAAAAAATCTTTCACTAAGCATCGACGTGTAGATATCTGACTGTCGTTCGTTTAATTTATGTTAATTAACGTCAGAAATTACATGTAACTGTGACGTGTGAACAATGTCGTTGTGTCTTGACAGCTAAATGAGTATTTCATAATAATTTGTTTCCCCAGCGTCGCCAACGATAAAGATAAATAACATAGTACGAGTTCATTTTACACATACGTTAACTCCAAAGTGAAACAAAGCCAGTTTCTTCATTCGCCGTAATTTTCATTATCTTTTTGGTTATCTTTGGTAAATTAACTATAATTAACTGCGTATTTATTCACATATATTCGTTAAAATCTGTGATTCATAAGATTGATACAGAGAGTATTTCTTTCAGTAATCGCAGCAAGTTTTGTTATATATGTAATTTATATACTCTCAAGCATTCCATGTATATATAATGAGCAGAAATGACTGAGACCGAAGCGCATGATAGTGAGTGCTTAAAAGAATACGGTGGTGAGGTTGGCTTCAGTTACTGCGCGTCTTTGATATATCCGTCGTTTTGTGACAGAAGATGTTGGATAATTCCAAGCTTGTGGAAACTTAACATATTATTAGATGTTTAATATGTTAAGATAAACACAATAAAGAAACCTAGAAATAGGAAAATGAAGTTTCTATTTAGGTTAGGTTTGTGTTTTCCATATCCCACATGTTAAAGAGAATTGTCTTTCATATAAATATAGATCTAATGGAGAGGTGTTCCATATGATCTGAGAGAAACATATTGAGAACTTTAGTTTTGATTAGTTTCTAAAGCTAATAAGAAAAGTTGTTCTTATAACTCTTTGTGTTTCTAAGAGATCTGAGAAGATGCCGTTCGGAGAAGGGAGCTAAAGGTGGAGAATGCCGTTGGGGAGAGGAGTTTAATGTTAAGTGCTTATGCAACTTCTACGATCAGATTCTAAGTACTGGTATTTGATCATTCCTGCATGCATCATGTTTGTGTAATAAAGGTGAAGATGGTCCATGTAATAAAGTAATGTAGTAATGAATATGTGGAATAAATAAAAAGGCCGGAAGTATCCAAGGCTGACATGGTTTGATCATATTATATGGTTGGTATCGTGCGTGGTTAGAAGCGAATAAAATACTTATCGACTTTCATTCACAACTTTGCATAAGCCAAAAGAATCCTAATATACTTGGTTTTAACTCATGTTTGCTCAATTTTTGGTTCAATACGGTTTCCTCAATCTTCATCTCTAGCATATATTGGGCTTTTAAAACAACACTGGGCTGGGACTAAAAGTAACATTTTTCTTTCGAGAAAACACTTCTAATCTATTAAAAGTGAATGACAAATAGAAATTAACCTTAATTTTTTTCTAATATTTACAATTTATGCCACTGACCTAATCTCTACAACATCTTTACTAATTATTTGTAGGTTTACACGTTATTTAATTAGAAAAAATGATAAGTCCATTAAAATTTTCTTACCCAATAAACTCAGTTTCATCTTTCGAACGACTCACATTCAAATCTCTGCATGATTAGATTAATATATTAGTAAACCAAGAATGTAAAATAAAGTGTCAAAAATTTTACTCTCCATCAATTTTTTTACTATCCTCTTTATATATTTGCTTCGTCATTTTCCTATCTATCACGATCATATATATTAGTATGTTGTTTTGTGGGGAATGAGTGACGACTTTAATTAAGCGGGTAAGACCGTAAGAGTTCTTCGATGAAGCTTTAATGCTGGATCTTCCGTAGCATACAAGGGATTTGCGTTTGAAAATGACGTGATCATCCCTTATATAAAATACTAATCTTATATGCATGACAAGAAAACTTGGTCACTTCTTTGTTTAGTTATCAATATTCTATTATGATGGTATGATGATATGTCAAATAGTTCACGTTACTGATGTTAACATATATTTACAAATCTTTGTTATGATGTTATTGTTTATATATAGTTATGAATGTGCCACGAATCTTATGTTGAAATTTTTTAATCAACTTAAAATAATAAATAGTTTCATTAGAAACCAGTTTTTTTTTGAACAACATTAGAAACCAGTTTATAATCCCACTTTCAATTAATTGTTTCAGTATAAGTCCATTTATTTATCCCAAACTAAATAACAAAATCAATCAACATAGTTGTAAAGTTCAATTTTTTTAAGACTAACAATATTAAAAACTATATATATTTATATTTTCCTTTTTAACAACCGAAATGATTAAAGCGCATATCAAAATCTAGTTGAAATTAGAAAAAAACAATTGTCACGTTTTTTAATTAGGAATATGGAAAACTCCAAAAGTTGTTACTCCTCATCAATTATTAGAGCTGCATGGCCTCTTTATAACAAGATAAATATCATAGACCATTTGCACATACTTTAACTCCAAAGTGAAAGATAGAAAGAGAAGATGACCATGGCAACGAAATTAGTTTCTTCATTCGCCGTATTTTTCATCCTCTTTTTGGTCATCTTTGGTAAATAAATATCTCCGTATTTATTCACATGTATTGGTTAAAAGTTGTGTGCTTCGTAATTAAAATGATCCAGAAAGTATCTCTACATATTAATTTCCTTATAAATGTGATTTCTATATTCTCAAGTATCCTCTGTATATATATCATGAGCAGAAGTGCCGGAGATAGAAGCGCAAGATACCGAGTGCTTGGTAGAATACGGTGGTGATGTGGGTTTCGCCTTTTGTGCGCCTTTGATATATCCACCGTTCTGCTATACAAGATGCCGTGAGGACAAGGGATCTAAAGGTGGAATATGCGTTTCGGAGGGCAATAAAGTTAAGTGCTTATGCGACTTCTGCCACGACAATTTAAAACCACCTTTTGATCAGATTCTAAGTGGTATTTGAATAATCTTGCATGTGTCATGGTTTGTGTGATAATCAAGGTGGACATGTCCAAGTAATAATGTACTAATAATGAATAAAAGTGAAACAAAAAAAGCCTGAAGTATCTTAAGGCTCAAATGTTTGTTTAGTGCCGAATAAAATAACTCTCTTATCTACTCTGTAGCATCCATCCACTTGTAAGTAAGTTGTATACTTATATGTTAATGTGTGTGACTACCGTCAGATTAATTTACAGTTTCATCCAACGGCTGTGGATGAACATCGATCAATAGTGACGTGTGACCAACAGAGAGTCAGAGAGTAAACTCTAGGTTTAATCACACCACGTAACTCACGAAAAGAGAGGATAGATGGGAATATCAGGTTCAAAGCGAGTCAAGACGACTCTATCCAACTCGCCCGAGTTTCACTCGGCTTGTGACTCAGCGTACGAGGAGTCTCTATCTCTCGCTCAGCATGCTTTCGCCGGCGTTCGCCCCTACCAACTCCTCTCCGCCGCCGCCCACATCCACCGGAACCTCTCCTCTTTCCCTCTAATCATCAGGTGGGTCCCTTCTCCTCCGAGTCAGTCCCAAGTCGACTCAGCCCTCCGAGCCATCGCCTCCCGAGTCACGGCGGCGGATATTCTCGGGCCGGAGGAGTTCAAGGAATGGGCCATCGAGGTTCTCACGGAAACCGTCGTGGGAAACGCAAGGAAAGCGGTGGCGAGTAGGATTCCGTTAGGAATCGCCGGAATCGCTGGGATCGGAGCGGTGACTCGGTCAGGTCAGAACCTTATCGGGGCGGCGATTGGTGTGTACGCAGTTGGAGTTGCAACTTCGGTTTTTCTTAGCCTCTCTGACTAAAACTAAAACATTAGTAGTGTTATGTTTTGTTCTTCACATGTAGTTCTGTTTCAAGGAGTGTACGGAGATTTTCTATTGTAAACTGGTTCTGACAACTGAATTGAGTTTGGTTAATGGACTATGTGATTGTTGTCTTTAAATCTTGTATATATCTGTACCCTAAATTATTAGCAATCACCTCTCTCAGCATATTCATACATTTAATTCCCCAAAGTAAAATAAAAATGAGATTTTAAGACATTACGCAAACTCTAAGCATGATATGGTACTTGTTTAATTTCTTTTGTCGGCAAAATGGTAGTATTAACTTAGAATAGGAGGTTACGTTTAAAACATGTGTTGGCTTCTCATAGGTTGCAGATTTCTTTTAATAAGGTTTTGGGTTACAAGAAGAATGGGTTTGGCTAAACTCACGTTTTTTATAGTTTTAGACATTGGAAGAATTGTAAGAGTGCCATAACTATTTTTTTGGTCGGTTGTTAATTTTATTATTCGTTTTGAAGTACTCAACTTAGAAAGAATCACAATATATGATTTTAAATTTTTTGAATAGCTAAGTATTGATGTTCAAAGTATTAATATATATATATATATATATATATATATATATATTGATCAAGTTAACCAATATCAAGTATTAATATATATATATATTCCTCTGTTTCTGTTTCTGTCCTTAAACTTCACCTGTCCACCATTTGTTGTATTTAAATCGCCTGAGGCATCACCGTTCACCAGTCACCACCAAGCAATTTGTTTCATTTCTCTCTTTCACAACCAAATTTTCTTCTCGTCTCGATAACAAGAACTCTCTCTCTTTTTGTTTTGGCCAAGCTAAAATACTTCCTCCAAATTGCAGTATAGTTTTTTGGTACTAATTGCTTTCATGACTAATGTCATAGCCATATCTCACAAAGACCTAATAAAAAGTAATTGACAAACTCATGAGCCGTATAAAGTGGCTACAGTTTTGAACAATTGATTGAAAAAAAGTAAAAACCAAAACAGTGAAGGATCTACTTTTATGTTTTGAATAATTGAGAGTGTTGAATTATTGGCAAAACGTTTGTTCCCCCGTTCTGTCCATATCTTTTTTATCTGTGGACGTGAAAAATACTACGTGAAAAACGTTTTACCTTTACGACAATATTGATTTTACAAATCAAGAACGGCCCCTCGAATATTTGTTCTTTATTTTGGCTCCGAATATATGTTTGGAATTAATGTATTATTCAATACTTACAAAAAGCATCCTAAGCACTTTACATTACTATAAATATCAATGGCTCATACGTCCCAAAATGGCAAAATAAACATTATCATAAGCAAATGAAAATGAAGTCTATGTCCATATTCCTTGTGTTGTTCGTTTTCTTTCTGGTCGTTCTTGGTAAGTATCTGATTATATTTACCATATTATTACGAAACTGCTATACTCTTACAATTCATAAAAATGTTGACTACAATATGCAGAGTAGCCGGAGAAGATAGAAGCAAAGTTCAAATGCGTGGAGGAGTACGGTGGAAAAACGGGCACGCAATGTAGCACTAAATTCTTCCCAACATTGTGCCGTCAAAACTGCCGTGCTATGAAAGGCGCGAAAAACGGTATATGCATAAAGAAAAACAAGCATACCAAATGCTACTGCGACTTTTGCAAAGAATGATTCGATTTTCAAGAACGTATCAACTTATGGTCTCAGCTTCAACGCATATCAAATAAGAGACCTCTTTCCCCTAAGGGCATCTCCGACCCTCCCCTAAGCCATCTCTAATCCCACTCTATTTTTTCCTCTAAAATAGAATTTAAAGTAAAAATGTTCCAATGGTACTCTATTTTCTATTTTATAATAGTGTAAACCTATTTTTTTACTTTATATATAGAATAATTTTTTCATTTTTTGTTTATCACTTTATTTTTAACTCTAAAATATAATACTTTTGGAACAACATTCAACTCTATTATAGAAAAAAATAAAGTAAATCATTGGAGATGGTGTATAAGCGTATCTACTTCCATATGAATTGATAAATGTATGTGGACCATGTAATAATAATGTCCAACATTTTCATCGACCGTCAACCACTATCACTTTGTTTGTATGTGTTGTATCATTGTATCATTTCATGTATGTTTGGGTTATAAATTTATTTAACACAGTTATATTATTAAAAAAAAAAGTGTATGAAAAAGAGGTCCAATCATTTGCATGTCACTATAAAACATCACTGGCAGATACATCTCCACAATAAACAGTAAACAAAGCAAAATGAAGTCTGTTTACATCTTCGTAGCATTGTTCATCTTCTTCCTCGCCGTTCTTGGTGGTAAGTACATTATTACAAAACTACCACTCTCACAAGTCACAATTTATATAAGATTAACTATAATTAACATGCAGAGTCGCCGGAGAAGATAGGAGCCGACGAGAAGTTCAAATGCCTGGAGGAGTACGGCGGGGACGTAGGTCCCACGTTCTGTAACCCTAAGTTCTTCCCCACGTTGTGTCGTCAAAACTGCAGGAGTTTCAAAGGTGCTAAAGGCGGTAAATGCGAGAAGAAACACAAAAGCAAACCTATCAAGTGTTTCTGCGACTACTGCAAAGACGATTAGATATATTTCAAGAAATCATACACCGCTTATTATTACTGTTTAAAACGCTAAACGCCAACCGCCCAACCCGCTATATATTGCAAGCAAAAGACCCCTTTCCCCTAAGCGTTTTATACTTTGATATAAGTTTATGGTTGTATGTGATTCATGTCATAATGTCCGTAGACGTATAAGTATTATTATCCCCTTAATAAAAGCATACATGTATATGCTAATTTATGATCCAATGATTCCGAACTCGTATTAAAAACGCATTTGGTTTAATTTGATCCAGAGTTCTTCATTAATTTTGCCAAAATACAAACGAATATGCAGTCCTGCTTGGATTTTTGGCACACTATACTATAACATCTATAAATCATACTCAAGCCTATTATCTTCTTTATTTGGATTATATTGATAAATGACAATATCTTGATGGTAATCCTTTTCAACGACAAAAGATTTGGGAAGTTAATATTCTTCACTGAAATGAAGTAGAATGAGATATCATAGAATTTTGAAATGGTATTGCAGATTAAATTTTAGTTTGATTCATTTCTAAATACTAAAAATTTATGACGACTATTTACACTGGATACCAAGAATATAGTAAGCATAATTTGCAAAATAACCAAGAGAATATAAAGCAAATGATGAGCTTCCTTTTAGTCCCATACAATTCCAGGACTTGGAGGCGTTTTAGAATTTTGGCTGGACCAAACTTTCAAGATGAGGAAATATAATAAATAACACAACTAGTAGTGGATGAGAGACTACGAATGAGATTTTTATGTGGATAATGTTTGAATAAACTCTTTGTGATAATCACATATTAAAACATTCACTTCCTCACAAAAAATCTATAGCTCAGACATCTCATGGAATTTAGAACATTCATCTCAAACTCTGAAAAAATGATGAGACTCTTGTAGTCTTGTGTTATCAAACATCATCTTTCTTCAACTATAGAAAACAAATAGAAAGTTTGGGGGTCAAATGGTGAAGGAACTGAAAAGCTTAGGCTTTTTTTACAACAAATAAAAATATAAATGAGACACCATCACATAAAAGCATGTGTATGTATTTTCATATTTTAATCTGAACTTTAATAAAGAGTTTCACTCTTCATCTGACTCGAGCCCTGGTATGTACTCTAAGCTCACATCAAATACAACTGGACTGTTTGGTGCAACTCGTGGCCTCCCCGGAGCTGAGACTAGACCCTTTGGAAACGCCAACTTATGATTCACAGAATCAAAATAAACATAAATTAGAAGCTTGGTTACCAATAAAGTCCATAGCAATGATGATTACTATAATCTTGATGAGAAAGGAACTTACAGGCCCTGGAATGTAGAGTCTGCGTTTGCCACCAGCTTTCATAGTCAAAAGTCCTTCATCAAGTCCCTTGATCACCTGGCCAGACCCAACTCGGAACAGATATGGTAGACCTTTCTCCAAAGAACTGCAAGTTAAATGAATGTCACCATTTGATGATAGTAGATTCATTCAGTATTAAAACATACAATCAACATCAAAGTGTTTTGTTTTATCTATATATGTATTCAGCAAGATCACCTGTCAAAAATCTGCCCTGAAGGAACCATAGCTACATAGTTAGCAGCAACCTGCAACATTTGAACCGTTTTATCTCAGCAACAAGCAGGACCGGTCCTGAGCATAGGCCGGTGAATCATTAGCCTATGACCCCCAAAATTTTAAGATAAAATTTATACTTCCTCTATATCAATATAAATGATTTTTTAAGGTTTTTGCACATAGATTAAGAAAATACAAACTTTTCTACAATTTACCTTGGTTAAACAAAAATATCATTAAATGAAACTAGTTTAACCAATAAGAAAAAAGACTATTTTGTAACTGGTCACAAAATTCAAATGCTATTAAATTATATCTAGAATAGCGAGAACATCAATTATTTTGCAACAAATTTTTTTTCTTTAAACCCCACTTAAAGTGATACGGAGGGAGTATACTTTTATCAAATTGTTTATAGCCTCCAAAATTTCAAAATTTCAAAATTGTATACGGAGGGAGTATACTTTCTATAGTATACTTTTAGGCACTGGCAACAAGGTTGAGAATATGGTTTCATGAAAGCTTGATTCAGTTCCTTTACCTGATAACCAACAGGGGGACTAGGGCCTTTACCAACTTTGATATCTTTATACTGAAGCCCTGACTCTGTAGTTACCATTGGGACCTTTATTCAATCAAAAACCAGCAAGAGAATCCAAAGGCAGAGTCAATTAACAATGTCATGAACTCAAAAAGATTCTATGGAAAATCCAAAAGGTGGGTTTTGTGTTGTGATCTCACCATACATTTTCAAGCTCTTTCTCGCATTCAGCTTCACAAAGCCTCGGTTTATCCTCTGGAGGCAAACCAGCGGCATAAGCCGCAGGCAAGTAGTTCATTGAGAGTCCTGACACGCCGAGAACCAATAGCATTGCGTCTCTACGGCTACAGCTTTTGTTTCTTGTTTCTGAAGCTACGATGACTCTTGTAGATATACATCTTGGAGTCTTGATGGTTGTACCGTTTCTAGATGCTGAACCTAAAATGCATAACAAGAATCTCAGATTCTCGAAACCCAACACACAAGTAAACATTACAATTGCATTTGTTCAAGCCATGGATGAAACCGGTTTAGTCTAAACCGAGAAAGGTGAGATCTTTCAATGAGATTAGTGACTTAGCAGAAGAATAAAAACAGAGGAACAATCTTCTAAACAAAGAAAGGTGAGATCTTTCAATGAGATTAGGGACTTAGCATAAGAATCTATGGAACTGAGACATTCAAAGCTCAAAGTAGATTAAAAACAGAGGAATAAAAATCTCGTCTTGGAGAAGAACAGCTCAGAAAAAAACAGAGGATCTTACCTAGTGGTAGAAGGAGAGATGGAGACGAAGAAGCTGCCATTTCCGTTTTGGTTTAGCTCTCGAGAGAAGATTTGAGGATTTGGCAATGTGGCAGAAGAAGCTGAGGAGTTCAGTGGATAACGATATCTCTGGTTTTGTTTGGTCTTTGCTGATTTGGCTCGTAATCCTCTTTGTTTTGTTCGTTGAGGATATAGGAAACATAAACGTCAGAGAGTGGAACATCCGTGAGCTAAAACGGCACGTATTTTGTTTTCCCACGATGGGATATAGTCCCTTTTCTGTAAACGGCGTCGTTTCATATTCTTTATTCATCTGACGCTTGTATTAGAAAAGCATGCATGCGTTCCTTGGAATTGTATCAATACCGATAGTTTCAATTATATACTAGATTTAGATCCGCGTAATCGTGGATGCGTTTGTTTTCACTTTTCTATACATAAATTATTGTTTTTAAACATTAGTGGTATATATTTTTAATGTTAATCATATACTTAAATGTTTGTATAACTATTTCAAATACAATAATTTTATAATTTACATGTTATAATTAATCAATTGTTTAAAACCATATGTATTTTCACTTCTTATTATATATTTATCTTATTATACTTGTATTTAGTTATTAAGCAAATTAATATATTCATGAGAAAACCTATTTGAAAACTATTTTGCATTTACTTATGCTAAATTCTGACCCGTGTTTCAAAGCTGTATTTCTTTTTACTAATATTTTTATACTTCTTCATTTTAGATAATATATTATTTTATATACAAAAGTATAAGATATGTTAATTTTTAGACATGTATTATATGGTTTGCTAATTTTAAGTCGTTCTATCATCATATTATATTTTTTAAATAAATAATTTATATTTATGAAAATAAAATTTATTAATTTATCAATTGAATATACTTTTATCATATTTATTTAAGTATAATAATTGTATTTTAACATGATCATGACTATAAAGTAGATAAAATAGGATATAATTTATTTATTTTTCATTTTATAAACGATAACTTAAAATACATTAAATTATTGTTTATAAAATGATTGATTATGATTATATAACATATAAAATATTACATAATTTTTTATTTTTCATTTTATAAACGATTACTGAATTTATTAATGTATAATAATATTTTAAACTAATTTCAAAATTAGTGAAAATATTTCAATATAATTTCGAAAATGAAGATCTTGTAAAAATCTTTTAAAACAGATTTGTTAGAATTTTAAAATAAATATATTGGCTCGTAATCCTCTTTGTTTTGTTCGTTGAGGATATAGGAAACATAAACGTCAGAGAGTGGAACATCCGTGAGCTAAAACGGCACGTATTTTGTTTTCCCACGATGGGATATAGTCCCTTTTCTGTAAACGGCGTCGTTTCATATTCTTTATTCATCTGACGCTTGTATTAGAAAAGCATGCATGCGTTCCTTGGAATTGTATCAATACCGATAGTTTCAATTATATACTAGATTTAGATCCGCGTAATCGTGGATGCGTTTGTTTTCACTTTTCTATACATAAATTATTGTTTTTAAACATTAGTGGTATATATTTTTAATGTTAATCATATACTTAAATGTTTGTATAACTATTTCAAATACAATAATTTTATAATTTACATGTTATAATTAATCAATTGTTTAAAACCATATGTATTTTCACTTCTTATTATATATTTATCTTATTATACTTGTATTTAGTTATTAAGCAAATTAATATATTCATGAGAAAACCTATTTGAAAACTATTTTGCATTTACTTATGCTAAATTCTGACCCGTGTTTCAAAGCTGTATTTCTTTTTACTAATATTTTTATACTTCTTCATTTTAGATAATATATTATTTTATATACAAAAGTATAAGATATGTTAATTTTTAGACATGTATTATATGGTTTGCTAATTTTAAGTCGTTCTATCATCATATTATATTTTTTAAAGAAATAATTTATATTTATGAAAATAAAATTTATTAATTTATCAATTGAATATACTTTTATCATATTTATTTAAGTATAATAATTGTATTTTAACATGATCATGACTATAAAGTAGATAAAATAGGATATAATTTATTTATTTTTCATTTTATAAACGATAACTTAAAATACATTAAATTATTGTTTATAAAATGATTGATTATGATTATATAACATATAAAATATTACATAATTTTTTATTTTTCATTTTATAAACGATTACTGAATTTATTAATGTATAATAATATTTTAAACTAATTTCAAAATTAGTGAAAATATTTCAATATAATTTCGAAAATGAAGATCTTGTAAAAATCTTTTAAAACAGATTTGTTAGAATTTTAAAATAAATATATCTTATATTTAAAATAAAAACATATCTAAAAATATTATGATTAAAGTATTTTAAAGATTCTATGTATTATTAGTCTTAATAAAATACATTTAATACGATTTCTAAGTGATGGTCCAAATTAAAAAAAATCATACATAAAAGAAGTCATGACTTCGATTTTAATATATAAGATTTGGACGCTACCAAATGACCAATATATATCAATTAGGTGTAACTGATAAAATCATATTGTCAACTTAATTAAACGGATCCTTAAATGACATAAACAATGACATTGTGCATTTGTGCTCCTGCTCCATGAGGAAGATGCTTGTAGTATGATCCTTCGACATCTATGCTGTAAAAGATCAACAAAGATTTTCAAAAGCTATCTATAATCAATCATCAAAGACTATATATACTATATAATGTTTATCAATGATCATATACATCAATTCACGCTCGACCCAGGGGCGAATCTAGACATAAAATTTACTGGATGCATCAAGTGTATAAAATAAATTAGTGGGTGCAATAAAGAGAGTTTTCTATCGTATCTAATATTTTCTACCATTTTACCTTAAAAAATAAACCAAAATTAAAAAAAATAGGGGGTGCACATGCACCCAGTGTGCTGGCCGTGGCTTCGCCCCTGGCTCGACCTTATGCATAAATGGAAATCGTTTCATTGCATTGTTACAATGACATTAGTACACTGGTATGATACTTTCTCTTCTTTGATTTCTTATTATTATATTGTGAATTTTTCAAATTCTTAGAAGACCCATCAACAAAATACGATTATATTTTATGTTTATTTTTAAAAACTGAAGATTAATATAATTTTACGTTGAATCTTTGATAAATTACCAATAATGATTAGTCTTTTGACGACAAAAAAATTAGACCTTTGTTGCCCAAAAATTAGACTTTTATAAGAAAAGCAAAACATACTGATGGAACTTTTATAAATTAGAATTTTATAAGAAAAGCAAAACATCCGGGTCCTCGGGTCGAGTTCGGGTAGGGTCTTGTCGGATCCGGGTCTTTTGGGTCCTGAAAATTTGGATCTATATAGGTACCTATAATTTTTCGAGTCGATTCCGGGTCGGGTTTTCTCGAGTCTGGATCGGTTCGGGTCTATAATTTCAATACCCATAAAATACTTGTACTTTTCGGGTATATTTCGGATACAGATAAGTTTAGGTATTTAGGATTCGAAAAAGACTCGAAATACCCGAATTGGACCCAAAAACTCATAAAATACCCGAAAACTCCATAAATACTCGAAGAACCGCAAAAATACCCGACAATTTACCAAAAATCAGACCCGGAAATCTAAAAGATACCCAAAATTTTATCCGAATAACCAAATTATAAATTTTTGAAAATCTAAAATTTTACCCAAAATCTGAAATTATACCCGAAAATCGGACCTGAAAATTTAAAAAATATCTGAAATATCAAAAATACTCAATTACCTAAATATACCTAATATATACAATAAATTTCGAGTACTTCGAGTACCCGATCGGGTCTCGGGTAGGATCCGGACCCGCAGGTCTATAAAAAAAAGATCCAACAGGTATTTAGCATGGATCCGGATCCGAACCTATATTTTCGGATCGGTTCCGGTTCGGGTCTTCGGGTCCAGATAAAATACCCATGCCTAGATGGACCCGTAAAGTATATGTTTTGTGTAAAACAAGTATATAAGAGCAGCATTAACCAGGTATATAAGAGGGTTTTTAGGAGGGGAGGGGACCACAAAAATGGGGGAACCGAGGAAGAAAGGAGTCAAATGTAGCCAAATAAGAAACGTATGTAGTGGGGTTTTTTTACTGTGCGCGGGCCCCACTGACACGTGGCGGCCCGCGATTGATTCTTTTTTAATTTTTTTTTTTTTTTTTAAATCGGCCAAAAGAAAAAAAAAAAAAAATTAGAAACCCATTTGGATATTTGGGTTAATGCTGCTCTAAGCCACGAAGACATTTTAGTGTCCTGTTTGTTATGTTACGTAGAAAATTTCCAAACTGGAATAATTGTTATATCTTACATAAAGAGGCCTGTACATAAATTAGTTAAATCATTTTTTAAATGTCGACCTGTTAAATTAACATTCTTTTTCCAACAATAAAATGTTCATGGCTTCATGCACTTGGATGTGAATACAGATATATATATATATATATATATATATATATGGCTGTTGGCTGTTGCTAATAAGTTCACAATGGTAAAAAAAGAAGAAGTTCACAATGGTTAATATATAATGAATATATTTATACAAGAAACTAAAAGAGCTTCACAAGCTTGCCTTTATCTCCTATTCTTTCTCATTTCTAATTTTGTTTTATGATAGATAACAGAGAAAATTTCAACAATAGAGATAAATCTCTTTGAAAGAAGATTGTCCGGACGAAGTAGTCCAAGTGGAAGGACGGGTCTGTGGTGGCAACCACCATCCGGGTTCGATCCCCCCATGCGGAAACTATCCTGCCTCATCTGGACACCAAAGCGGATACTGGGCCTTCGGACTCAGGGAAAAACCTTCCGGGTGAAGCTGGCCTGCTGCCTGACCGGGCCCAGGGATTGACCCGCGAAGCGGGGAACCCTGGATTACAAAAAAAAAAAAAAAAAAAAAAAGAAGATTTGTGCATGATTCGCTAATAATTTTGCATGATTATTTTCAAGTCAAAGAAAATGCCGTGTTTTTGTTTCGTTTTGTCCTTTTGTTTTAGTTGTCAAACTAATTTGCCACTGATTATGAGTTTATGTCCCATTCGTATTCTAGCTAGTTTCCTCTTCCCACCGGCATTGAGCTGGTACATGAGCATTACTAGGTTACAGGACCGGGTCAGACCATGAAGCTTGATTTGATGTACACCTACCAAAACAAAGATCAAAAGAAGAACAAAATTCTCATTTTACTTCTTCCTTGGCAAGTTATATTTTTCTCCCTCGGAAGTTTCTAATTAATACCATGTATAAAGTAGTTAGTTTACAATTAAATAAAGTTTTTATTTCATGTTCTTCATCTTTAACTTGATGGCACTGAGAATTGCGTTGCTTCTCTTCCTTGCTTCACATTTATCGGTCTCGGGTAGGTTACTATATACAAGTTAGTGAGATCTGGTTTAATATTAATCACTATCTGCTATAATCCATTTATTATTTGCATTTTCTAGTGACGTCGAGGAGCTTTACGATAGAAAACAAATGTGACTTCACTATATGGCCTGCGACCTACAACTACCAGGGCTCGGTCGACACAACCGGTTTCATTCTTGAAAAGGGAGAAAAACGTACCATCAATACGACGTCGTCATGGAAAGGTTATTTATGGGGTAGAACGCTTTGTTCCAGAGACTCATCAGCAGGGTATTTCTCATGTATCACCGGAGACTGCGACTCCGGCACTATAGAGTGCTCCAAAGAGGCCGTGCCTCCCGCAACTTTAGCCGAGTTTAACCTAGTTTCTGACGGTGGTAATGACTATTACGACGTCAGCGTCATCAATGGTTACAACCTCCCTGTGCTTGTAACACCGGAGAACGGATTGTGCAAAAGCATAGGATGCGATATTGACATTAAAAAGACGTGTCCGACGGAGCTGTGGATGCCCGACATAAGATCCAACGATCCATACGCATGCAGGACATCGTGTCAGAAAAACCAGACGAGGGAGCTTTGTTGTGTCGGACATTACCAGGAAGTTGGCATACCACCGCAAGAATGCAAGCGGACGATTTACTCGGAGACTTTTAACCGTACGTGCCCAGGCGCTTATAGCTACGCCTACGACAGTAATAGCAGCACGTTCACATGTCCGTACTCCTCCAACTTTGTCATCCAGTTTTGCCCTGGTCCCAACAGAACCACGTAAATTCACATCCCCTCGTCTCTATTTCAATTTTTAAAGAATTTATATTTATATCCATCACTCTCATCATTATGGTTTACAGTATTATATCTTTTAGTGTGTAAGGTTATATAAAACGCTGACAGTCGTTCTAAAGATAATTTTAGGTGAACTTTATCACTTAGATGCACTATGCATGTGTAGTTTAATAATAGTTGTAACCAACTTAGAGTTAATTTAGTTGATAAAACTCTTTGATTATCTATTAAGCTATAAGGAGTCATATGATCAAGTCCCTTTTAGAGAAATTTCCTCTGTAAAGGAAAGTGAATTTAAAATGGTTTGGGTATTGCCATGCGGTTCCAGAACCTCCTAATCATTAAAAATAGTTGTACTAAAAGTAAGTCAAGTTTGGTAGAACTCATAATGTTGACCCCAAGAAAAAGGCAACATTCATGTTTACTGGATCCATGTATACATAGTTACTAATCAATATATGAAATCTATAATGGGTTAATAGATTCTTGCACTAAAACAAATGGGTTGGTACTTATATGTATATTGATGCAAGTTACTTGTTGCGGAAGCAATAACAGGATCCCGAAAACTGGAGCAGGAGAAAAAGGTAAGTTTATTCATTATTCGACTCATGTCTCATTGAAAAGTTTGTATATACATTTTCTGTTAATTAATTGAAATCTTTATTTGGTAATTTTTGCAGGAAAATCTTTATTGAAGTTAATACTCATAATTGGTACACTTCAATTAGCCTCAACCGTGTGACATTACTCACCAATTTTTTACTTACTAATTTATGAAGTACCTAACTTTCGAGGCTTATTCTCTTGTAGGAGGTTCATCAGTTTTTGCTATGATCATCATTATTGCGATTGTGATAAAGGCGAAAGCAAATGATAGGAGAAAGAGTGATTGGGATGGGAAGAACATCGAAGCTGTTGTAATGTTAAAAAGATTTAGTTATGTACAAGTCAAGAAGATGACAAAATCATTTGCGGATGTTCTTGGGAGAGGGGGATTTGGAACTGTCTATAAAGGAAAGTTACCCGATAGCAGCCGAGATGTCGCAGTGAAGATCTTGAAAGAGTCAAACGAGAATGGGGAAGATTTCATCAACGAAGTTGCTAGCATGAGTAGAACCTCTCATGTTAATATTGTTTCTCTGCTAGGGTTCTGCTATGAAGGGAGCAAAAAAGCTATAATATATGAGTTCATGCCAAATGGATCCCTAGACAAGTTCATCTCCGAGAAGATGTCGGAGAAAATGGAATGGAAAACGTTATACAACATTGCGGTAGGTGTGTCACGTGGCCTAGAGTACTTGCACAACCGTTGTGTAACGAGGATAGTACATTTTGATATAAAGCCGCAGAACATACTCATGGATGGAGAATCTTGCCCCAAGATTTCGGACTTCGGTCTTGCTAAGCTGTGCAAAAACAATGAAAGCATCATGTCAATGCTAGACACGAGAGGCACGGCAGGGTACATTGCACCAGAAGTGTTTTCCAAGAATTTTGGAGGAGTTTCTCATAAGTCGGATGTGTATAGTTATGGAATGGTGGTTCTTGAGATGATTGGAGCAAGAGACAAAGAAAAGGCTCAAAACTTTGAATCCAACAACAAGTCATCAATGTACTTCCCAGATTGGATTTATAAAGATGTTGAGAAGGGAGAAATCATGAGTTTTTTCGAAGATCAAATAACTGAAGAAGAAGATGAGACACTAGTTAAGAAAATGGTATTGGTGGGTTTGTGGTGTATTCAGACAAATCCGTTTGATCGTCCCTCAATGAACAAAGTCGTTGAAATGCTAGAAGGAAGTCTAGAGGCTTTAATGATTCCACCAAAGCCTCTTTTATCAATACCTGCAATAACAGCTCAAAGAAGTGCTGGTGAAGTTCAGGACACTTCAAGCTTCTCGAAACCGAGTCAAGATACTTCACTTTATTCCGAAGAAGCACTTCAAGAGATTACAGAAGAGTATTACTTAAGATCTTCCTAAACCAAGGCCGGAAAGTAGGATCATGGAATCTTCGTACCGGTTCGTTGATGCAATCCAAGTTAGATTTAGTATTCAGTTATTCACCATTGATAATTCTCGTGGGAATGTAACCCTAAAATATTAATTCTTTTGTTTCATAAATAGTACTCCTCCGTTTTATAATATAAGATGTTTTAAAAAAAAATGATGTTTAAAAATATAAAATGTTTTGATATTTTTAAGGTATTTTAACTTTAATGAAAATTGGTCGACCAATAGTATTTTAATATATTATTTATAATTGATTAATTTATTTTAAATTTATACTATTAATGATGTTATCTTTTAAAAAGTTAAATTTTTTTAGTTATTGTGCTTTAGACAAAACATCTTATATTGTCGAACGGAGAAAGTATCATTTTGACATTTTTTTGGTATACAAAGAAAATCATCTAAAATCCTAATGCAATTATATTTAATTTAAATTTAATATCAATGAAAAATGCATTTATTTTATAAATAAATTTATATATTTCCTCAATACTATTAATTAAATAAGTCTAATTAATAACATGTGATCTTTTAAATGCAGATTGAAATGATATATATCACATAAATACACATGATATTAACGACACTTTTTATTGATGAGAGGGACTAAGGATCTCCATGGTTGATAATGGATTGAAAGTGCAAAACAAGCAGATCAAATATAATAAGTGTGGTCAGTTGATAATAGTATTTTTATTCAATGACAAATCAATAAATATATGGATATTATGCAAAAGCATCTCATATTTACACGTAAATATCTCAAGTTTTGAAATATTTATATTTATTATTTCTGTATTACTATATAAAAGTTTTTTTTTTTTGAGATTTCCATAAAAATACTATGAAAGTGAAAAGAGATGTTCTAGTCAAATAAAATATTAAGTGGGGGTTATTGGTTCTGGTAGTTTAGTAGATTTATAAATTTTCTTTATATTTAGAAATCTTCCATAAATACAGTGATTTTCAAATCAAATAAAATAGATTTGAGAATTACATATGAGTATTTTAAAATCAAATCAATGAATTGTTATAAATCAATGGATTTGTAACTAGACCTTATAAATAAAGCACTACAAGAGAACATTATGTTCTCCGACTGCAACTTCCAAAAACATGGATTGTCAAAACAAACTTTTCACGGCATCTCTTCAGAAATTTCAGATCAAACTATTTTTTCACCATGTTATCGGAAGTTTGATCGGATCAAAAGTAAAAATTTCTGACAAAACAGATTTACTTGTCATCTTTTCAGAAATCTCATCGGAGTATTCTCGGAACTTATCGACGACTTCATCTTCTCCACCATTCATCATCTTTCTTGCCTCTTTTTCATTTTGCTAAGCATCAAAAGCTGGTCGCACACAATTGGTGGGGATACGTTCATATGGAATACATCTCTCTCGTTGCATCTCTTTTTCATTATCGTATATATGCATTATATATGCATTATACAATATGTTGTATGGATATGTGCTTAGTGCATGGTTTTAACATGAGCAAAAAACAATGTATAAAATTTGAAGTAATGCATCAAACGTTGTTTGTTGGGACACAAAACTATAAAGAATAAAAAAAAATAATATAAAACAAATCCAACCAAAATAACAAAGTTAAACCCAATATTTGATCATTTGTATTTCTCTTAAAAATAGTTACAAATCCAATCAAACCCAGTTTCAAATTAAATCCATACACAAATCTTTATTATTGAATAACACGTGATTCTAAAATTTATTTTAAAATCATAAAACTAATAACTATGGATTTAAATGTGAATTTTAAAATAATAAAACCAATAACACTATATTTAGTTTGGATTTACAAATCCATTAAAATGCAGAAACCAATAACACCCTCTAAACTTACGTTATGTCAATACATTTTTAAATAATGACAAAATAGCCTAGAAAAATGATAGATCCGTGAAGAAAAATCGTTGTTGACATTTCTAGCAAGTGATGTCGGCTCCTGGGTCCACACCCAGCTGTCTACAATAGTCTCTATAGTAACCAGTCCTTGCACTAACAGCACTCGAGTTCCCACCGCTACACTCCACACCATTGATAGCTCTAATGGTGGCTCCAAATCCTTCCTTCAGTACTGGCCTTACACTATTCATCCAAAACCACAAACCCGTCTCAAAAGATACAGTTGAATTGCTACCAACTAGTTCAGGCTGGCCTAGGAGGTCGAGTTTGAGATCCACGCCGCACGCACCGTACATAAAGTTCCATGCTAGTTGGATAGGACCACGACCATAATAGCCCTTTCCCCGTGCACATGGGTATTGCCTGTTGCTCTCGTCGCAGTAGTCCCGCGACGTCCCGTTTACCTCCTCTATGTTGCAGAAATCTAAAGGCAGAGACTTAATATATCAAGCTAATTATGTGGTACCAACTGAGATCAATATTTAATTTATATATGTATATATATATATATATATATGTTTTTTTGTATATGAAGAAGTAATAGGAGTCTAAATATTTAGAAATTTCAATTATTTATTATTCCAAATTTATTGAATTTTATACGTAGCCGCTTTCATCATTAATGAAGACTATTTCTAACTCATTTCTATATTTCTTAGAGATATAAAATTTTATAAAGATGTATTTTGATTTTAAAACTAATTTTATCTCAAAATATAATTAATATTCTTCTATATTGTTTTCTTAAAATAGAGAAAATCTCTTATAATACTCAAATCAAAGTTTATATCCGAACAAACAAGAAAAGGAGAAAAAAAACCTATTGAAAGGAATAGTTCTTACGCACGTTCGGTCTCGTGAGTAAAATGAGCAAACATGGCAGCGATCTCGAGCCTTGTAACAGTGTCAGTGAAGTCAAACGTAGCATTAGCGGCTTTAAGAAAAGATTCACGAGTGTAGAATCTTTTTCCGGCACAGCCATTACGAGCTTGGTTAATAATTCCGTCAAAGAATTTTTGAGTCACAATCTTGTCAACAGGATCTCTACTTGTTCTGCAAGGACCTGATCGGCAACCGGAACCACAGTAAACGTCGGAGGTACCACAAAAACCATGTTGACTGCAGCATAGGATTGGAGAGCAGCCGCAGAACTGCGACTTGGCAGTTTGGGAGTACAAACCGAAGAGGCAGATGAGAAAAACTGATGAGATTTTTGTTAGAGCCATGTTTGGTGGATGAGAAATGTAGGAAGAGCTTGTGATCGGATGTTTGGTTGTTTGGTCATTTAATTGAGATATATACTGGAAAGCCATTTGAAAAATAATACATTTGATTATTCTTACACATGACTTTGACAGTTTGACTCTTCTGCCTCAAAGATTATTCTATGGTTTAGCAATTCAATTTTCTTTTTCTTATCGGATAACATTTTTTTTTTGTTAAAGAAATCTTATCGGATAACTACAAGATACACATGGTAATATTCTCGTTTTTTTATCATTACTGAATAAATTGAACAAACAAAAAAATTTACATTTTTATAGCAAAATTATCCACTCATTAGTTTATATACACAAACATTTCTTACAAAGAATTTGATTCAGGCATTCCTTGAGTTTTTAAATACTAACGTAATGCTTATAAGTAGACTACCACAGTTTATAAATTTTTGGTTAACCTCAAATATTTACCTTCGTGGTTCAAATCCAGCATTTTCTTATTCTTTTTGGGTCTGCCTCCTATATATATTTTGGATAATATTTCGGGATAAAATATTTTTTTTTATCAAACTTGAAGAGCTAAAAAAATAATTTGAATCGAACCATATGATGTATAAAATATAATCGGATAAAGTGTTCTATGTGTTTTATGTGCAAAAAGGAAATATGTTTACTGGATAATGACTGTGTTTCAAAAAAAGGTTACTGGATAATAACTTGTACAAACAACACAATATTAGTTACCTTAAGACACATCACATAGTGTAAGACCTGTAGTCTCTTATTTTCTTTATTATTCGACACATGAAATCTTTGAAACACATACACACACACACTTAACAACCACATTGAGTAGTATATCTTCAACATTTGAGGTTGGTTCCAGGAGTGACCCCAAGCTTTTTGCAGAAATCCAAGTAATGGTTAACCCTGCTCTGCACTGCGGCTGGACGCCCACCGTCGCACTCACCACCGTTGATCCTCCTCGTGGTGGCTCCGAACCCTCTGTTCAAAACCGGACGCACATTCAAGTTCCAGAACCACATGGCACACTTGAAAGCCACGGTTGGGCTACGAGCCACCATATCTGGATCCTTCAAGAGAGGAAGTCCAAGGAACTTTCCAGCTGCACCGTAGTTGTAGTTCCATGTGATTTGGATGGGACCACGACCGTAGTAGTTCTTGCCCGGTTGACATGGATACGTTTTGCTCGGTGAGCAGTACCTTCCTCTAGCTATTTCTTCTTTGTAGCAAAAACCTTTACATAACCAAAGAAAGACATTTTTATTTCAAAACATGAGGTGGATGTCCATTTAATAAAATAATGTATCAAAAAATATCATCGAACTTGTTTTCGAATAAAGCTAGCAAATCCTTATATTTTATGAGGACGATTTCGTTCTCTATAAATTTCTTCAACTACGAAATTAGTCTCTAATACAAACGGATCGATAAAACTAAAGGTATTTACCCGTGTTTTTAAAACCGGACCGGAGACCAAATCACAAATATTCTGGGTCACAGTTTTATATGGTTCTACCGGCTCAAACCTATTTCAATAATTTGGTTTAATATATTTTTAGTATATAAATTTAAAAATAATTTTAATAAATATAATACATAATTAACATATAAATAAATTTTAAACATAAAACATCATAAATATAAATTAATTTTATGTTTATATGGATGATTTATAGATTTTTTTATAGTTTTAGTGGTTTTTATCAGTTTAATAACTTTGAAATTCAGTCGAACTACTTGACCGGTTTATGGTCGAACCAATTTTAGATTCAACCCGATTATATGACCGGTTCATGGTCGAGTCCGGTCCAACCATCGGATAGGTCCGGTTTTAAAAACATTGGTATTTACATATATATTTGGGTATTTTTAAATCGTAATAAATGATAATATATAGCTATAAAATATATAGTTTCAAGACCAAAACCAAGCATAACTATAATTTATATTTTTTTAGAAAATATAAGTTCTTATATAATATTTTCTAATAAAATACGATAGAGTAAATGTTGAGCAACGTACTTCCAGATTCATGAGAGAACTGAGCCAACATGGCTGCAATCTCACGCTTAGCGACGGTTCCTTTGTAGGCTGGAAACGATTGAGCGGCCGCAATGAATGCCTGGCGAGTGTAGAAGCCTTTGGCTGGGCAACCATTTCCAACTTTACTCATGATGCTGTTGAAGAACGCTGGTGTGACAACGCTTGCTATGGTACCACGAGGACCAGCGTTTAGACCGCCGCTACCGCTGGGAGTAGGAGTAGGTTTAGGTTTTGATTTGCAAGGTCCACTCTGGCATCCCGTGCCGCAGTAGGCGTTTGTGGTGCCACAATATCCCCACCTGCTGCAGCACATGTTGCCTTTACATCCTGTTTTACCGCAGTTTTGTGACAACGCGGTTTCTGCTAGGATGGTCAAGGTGAAGAGGAGAACGACGAGAGCGTTTTTCAGGAGCGGTTTTTGGGACGCCATTTTTTTGATATTTTTTGATGGAGTGTTTTGGAGGGTGAGTTGTGTGAAGAAATGAGGGTATGGGGACTTATTTATGGTGTAAAATTGGTGATATTGAATTGTTTTGGTCAAGTTTAAATATGTTTTATAAATACGGTATGAACCATTCCTTTTCTTGTAGTTGTGATTAAGGATAAATACTATGATCATAATTTGAATATAGACTAAGAGACGAAACTGAAGATAATCTTTTTTTTTTAAATAAATAAAAATGTATGGAATTGGGTCGGTTTAAATAAACCGACATCCTATAATATTTTAAAATAATTATATCTCGACATGTCTAAACAAGAACAAAAAAAATTGTAAATATGTGCATTCGTATATACAGATTACAGGTAAACTGATTGATCAGAAGCCTCGATCCATTATTGTTTGACTAAAACTAGAAATTTTACATCATACATGACTAACATACGTAAAATTTTGCTTAAAAATGTTATTATTACATAATGTATGTGTTCCTGCAGGTTCTACGATTGCTTGAGACCTCCGTATAAGAACTTTTTTCTAGTAGATATTACAAACTAAAAACTGTACATATATAATTTTGTTTATGGTAATAAAATCATAGTTAAAAGAAACAACGGAGGGTGATGAAAATGACCAAGTTAAGAACATCAACCATGTTGGGTTCATGCCATGTTATTTTTTTTTAATGTCTAACTGGTGACCAGTATAAAAACATTATGAATGATTAATTGAGAAAAATATAGAAGAATAAAATTAGAGAAATGAAAAAAAAAACCATTTTTTATTAATTTTGGTGAGAAACAAATTTGTTATATATTTTTCTATAATGAAAAAATGAAAAGGAATAGAAAGAAAAAACAATTCCTCATAAATAGTAAAAAATATTAGGAATAGTAAGAAAAATAATATTACTTTTCATTCCTTGACCAGACCAAAACGTTAAAAACTTACTATATATTAATCCCTTTAATACGTTGTTATCCAAAAATACAGTATAGACTTTGTGTGAAAGACTTTTTCTTCGACGAGTAGATCAAAGCCATTGGAGTAAAAGATTTATTAAGGTATGTATGCTGGTCAACTTAACTTTAAGAATCCTCCAAATATTTATAAAATGAAAACAGTTCGTTTCTGAAGAATGTCAAAACATGGAACTATATATTTCCGATAGGTTGCGTGGAGAACGTTCAAGTCGACATGATTAAATTATTTTTTATAACATTAATACATGATATATTGATGATTAGACGAATGTATATATTGCTTACTTACGGTGTACGTATAAAATCAAAGTATGTGATACGATTGTGTGAAAACTTTCAAACCTATATAACACGAATAATTTAAGTTTAAGGTACTTGAATCCATAATAATATAAATCTATATGCATATCAGAGGTGAATATGCATATACAGCATATGTAAAAAAAACACTGGCCTCAGGGCCCCAACTACTACAATATTTTCTGGGGCCCCATATTCTAAAACTTTTTAGTTTAGAACATCTCCGTACTTAAAATTCGGTACAACTACCTAAATAAAATTAATAGAATTCGGTACAACTATCTCAGTAGAACTAATAGAACTCAGTATAACTATTTCAGTATAACTAGTAGAACTCTGTACAACTACTACAGTAGAATTAGTAGAACTTGGTACAACTACCCGACTAGAACTCAATACAGATTTTTTTAAAAATTCAAAATTTACATTTTCAAATTTTTAATTTTTTTTTTTTTTTAATATTAATTCGAAAAGTCAACAAGGGTAAAATTGGGTTTCCATGTTTTCATTAAAGGGTGAAGGGCATTGAGATTACTGAAAGATATTTTTCATAATGGGTATATGAGATGATGGCTCCTGAGAATATAGGCACGTACAAGTAAATTATTACATAGATTTACTCTTTTTATTTTTGAGCAAACATAGATTTCTACTTTCAAGGACTTTGCGATGGTTTGGGAATGATAATGTTAATGCTTCTCACGTAATGATAGTTAAACATTTTAAACCTGCTTACAATATATGAATATATCAAGGGGGTTACTTCGCGAGTCACGACAATAAAGAGGTTTACTAAGCGATGATTAAGGATCCTTGGAATGCGCTGACTTGGCCCTATCCATTGAAAGTCAACTCAAGCATGTCACATGCTCACATGAATAAACTCTCTTTTTTTGCCTGGTCAAGATGTAAGAACTTATTACTATTTCTTTAAGAACATTCATGTGCTTCTTCTAAGAAAATAAGTTCAGTCTTTCGATCGTAATTTTAAAACTGAAAGTGTAATATTTTTTTTTTGACAAAAGGGCTTGAAAGTGTAATATTTACGATGATTCCACGTAATCATATACTCAAACTCGGATTTGAGACCATGGTTTCATTATATTAGTATTTTAAATATATCTTAACTTTTTATCAAATTTTTATTTCATTTAGCACCATTCTAAATTTCTAACATAAAATTCTTGAGAGTTAACTCTAACAAGGCACACAAAATAAAAAAGTATTGATAGAAACAGTTGCAATATAACATGCATGTTCTACTTTGTACGTTAGTACTTTGCGTTTTAAAAAGATCAATTTGAACTGAACTTCTCCAAGACGATTGATCAATTATGATGAGAAAATTATGCAAAATTATTAATTAAGAGATTGTATTCTTTGGACTCATAGTTTTGATTGATAAGTTGATGTTAATGAAACTCATAACACTATATAATTCTTCTATGACATAAAAGAGAAAAAGATTCCTTTTATAAATAATAAATAAAAAAATACTATACAATTTAATATTACTAAAATAAAATAAGATGAAAAGGCTATAAATTTTTTGCTAATATTTGATGAGATCTTGTAGCACTTACCAATGAGGCTTTATCAATTAGTATTACACAGAAGAAATCAATTATAAATACTAATACAACTAAATCGATAATACTCGTTAATAATAATTATCCTGGATATAATAAAAACATTAATTGTTTAAAAACTAAGATAATTGAAAAATTATTTATTGAACTATGACTAAACTTTAAATCATGAAAATATGACAAATAAGCAAATTCACATATAAAATAATAGTATAGATAGATAGCCTAAAATTATGAAAAACTTGAAAGTAAGAAAATTTATTTCTTAAATACTAGTGTAGATAGTTTATTTATTAAAACTAATTATTAAACCTAAAATCATGGAAACTATGACAAATAAGCTTTTACAACTAATAAAAACATGACAAGTAAGTAAATTTATTTTTCAAATAATAGTATAAATAACCTAAAATCATGGAGAAAATAAAAAATAAGCAAATTCAGAATAATAATATAGACATGTGCTTAAAAATTGTGCAGTTTAAAAAAAAAACTGCATCTACTATTTCTAGAATGAACAAAAAATTGAATGTACTCATGCAATATTGAAGACAAAGACACTAGTTATTCTATTATCAGCTGGAATATTTGCAGTTGTATACAACTCAACTAATTTCGTGGAATTTACTAATGTTCATGGTTGATAACTTTCTTAGTTTACAAGTTATTGACATCATCAGTGTAAGCATTACAAGTGTATCTTTCATAAAAAATTGCAGGAGCAGTTTGGTTTAAGGGTTTGATGATCTAATATACTTTATGGTATATGGTTGTTTGTTCAGGATAATTACATTGAAAATCCATGAACGACACCTAACCATGTTCCTGAATATTTGCTCCATTTTAAGACATTAATTTGGTACGTATGGTGGCCTAGAATATATGGGGAAGAGGCAGCCAAATACAGTAAAACCTCTATAAATTAATAATATTGAGACTTTGAAATTTTATTAATTTATAGAGATATTAATTTACAAAAGTTTCCTTATTTAGATTTTTTTCTATTTCTAAATATTTTATTTATAAAATAAGAAAATATTTAATTTTACCGAATGTACAATATTTAAATTTTATAAATTTGACTTTTATATTGTTTTATTATCTTATTTGATGTATATTTTTATGTTTCATGGAATTGTTACGTGGTTTTCGATACAATTTAACTAAATATTATCAGAATATATTAAAATATTAAGGAAAATAAAATTATTTTCATTGTGAATATAAAACCAACAATATAATGTTAAACTTATACTTATATAAAATTATATATAGATAGATTATTAATTTATGATTTTAATGAGACTATATATTTACATGGAAGTTTTGAAAATATTATTATCTTATTATTTGTGTCATATTTTATACCGGCCCAAATTGGGACCGTCAAAATTTATTAATTTATAGAGATTATTAATTTATAGAGGTTCTAGAGTACATCCTTCCGAATTCAATGTGTTTGGAAAATGCTATTTTGCGCATGTAGAGCGAGAACTATGAATCTTTTACTGAGGAAGAAAAACTTAAGGTGCAGCATGACTTCAAATATTTGTTCCATCTTAAGACATTAATTTGGTACGTACATATGGTGGCCTAGAATATACGATGAAGAGGCAGGCAAATACATCCTGTTGAATGCAATGTGATTGGAAAATGCTATTTTACGCATGTAAGACGAGAAGTACAATTTTTTTACGGGAAGAAAAAACTTAAGGTGCAGCATGACTTTGAAGGATGGTGTCCAGATGGTTGTAAGTTTAAATGTAAGTTTGAGCTTAATACATCTTCAACACACAGATACATCAACTAATACAATGATTTTCCGAGGAATAAGAGCTTTGCAACATGATAGGAAAAACTGGTGTTTAGATAATTTTAAGTTTAAGCAACTACTTAAGTGTCGTCATAATAATTTTATAACTAAACTTAAAAATTAAAATATATTATATAAATATATAATTAAACTTAAAAATTAAAATATATTATATAAATATATAAAATAAAAATAATATTATGTTAATGTTTAGATTGAGCGTCTAGTTATGCCTATCCGTTCTTTGGAACATTGCACAAAACATTGTAAAATCAAAACTAAACCGAAAACCTCGATAAATCAATTGCAAGCAGGTCAACAAACTGAACCGGTTTGGTCCACCAACCCAAGTAAAACGACGACGTAATGGTCCCTCTTTGGAGATGGATAAAAAAACGTTAGGGATCGCTTCACCGTTCGCTTCTTCACTGCTCTTTCGTCTTCTCCGGCGATTGTTTCCCTTTTCTCTCGAATTCTCGTTCCCGTTAAGGCTTCTACAAGGTACAAATCATCGTTTTTGAATCTGTATTCCAGTTCCTAGCGAGCTTCTCATTGTTCTTACCATTTTAATCCCCGAACCAGTGCTCTAACTTCCTTAGGTCAATTTTGATTTTTGCAGTTAACTTCAGAAAGTTAATGCACTAAGTGTTGGGAAAAAGAGATGAGCTTTACTCAGGCTAATTGTTTTAGACCATCCTACCACTCTCCTGTGACAAGGATACCTAAAGCTAATGGTGTCTGTCCTATTAGAGCAACAGCTTCAGTGTCTACTCTGTTAAGTCACAGGCGTAGTGGGAAATGGAAGCAGAGTTCTGCTGTGTGCTTGTTTGGTGGCAAGGATAATAAGTCCAATGGTGGTGGTGACGAGGTCAGATATGCCTTTTCCTCACTATTAAAAGTTATGTTCTTTTGTGTGTCTGAAATGATCATTTTGCTTTGTAACTAGTTCTGTTCTTCTCTCTCTGAATGATTTTACTTTGTGACTAGTTCTCTTCTTCTCTGTTTGAATGATTTTGCTTTGTAACTAGTTCTGTTCTGTTCTGTCTGAATGATTTTGCCTTGTAACTAGTTCTGCTCTTCTCTGTTTGAATGATTTTGCTTTGTAACTAGTTCTGTTCTGCTCTGTCTGAATGATTTTACTTGTAGCTGGACAATGATTTCTCTTGTTTTTTCATCAGATATCGCCATGGAAAGCAATAGAGAAAGCTATGGGGAAGAAATCAGTTGAAGATATGTTGCGGGACCAGATTCAAAAGAAAGACTTTTATGATACTGAAAGCGGCGGCAATGTTCCTCCTCGTGGAGGAGGAGGAGGCGGTGGTGGTAACGGTGGAGAGCTTCCTGAAGGGCCAGGAGGAGGAGGAGAAGACGGTGGTTTCGCTGGGATTGCTGAGGAGACTCTGCAAGTGGTTTTAGCCACCTTAGGCTTCATCTTTTTGGTAAAAACAACACTACTTTCAAACTTAGCAATATACAAGTAATCATGCGTTGATTGATCGAGTGTTATGTTTTTGGCAGTACACTTACATTATCAATGGGGAGGAGTTGATGAAGCTTGCGAGAGATTACTTCAGGTTTCTTTCGGGAAAACCTAAGACTGTTCGGTTGACCAGAGCCTTGGATGGTTGGAACAGATTCATGGAGACCATGTCGAAGCCGAGAGAGTATGACGAGTACTGGCTAGAGAAGGCGATCATCAACACGCCGACCTGGTATGACAGTCCCGACAAGTACAAGCAAGTCCTCAAGGCTTATGTCGACTCAAAGACTGATGAACAACAGTTCGATTAAACACCCCTTGTCAGTTTCGCTTTTGTTACTTGAAGAGATTCATAATCATAATTAAGGTTTCCTTTTTAGGTTCGTCTTCAGGTTTTTCAATAAATTGTCTTGTTCTTGAATGTCAATATCTTTTCAAAATTCAATTTATAAGCAACAATTGCAGATCAAAATGAGATTACATAAAAGAAAAAAGAGGAGATCAAAGTTTCTTGGGTTTAGTAGTGGTTGAAGAAGTGCTTTCTTTCTTGTCTGCTTCTGTTGATTTCTTCCGGTCTTTCCTCTCCCTCTTCTTCAAAGCAGTCATGTGAGCTTTAAGAATGGTAGCATATGATGCTTGAAATCTCTGGTGATCCTTGGCACCAACCTTAAAACACGAAAGCATTGGCACAAGTTAGCTTCAGTGTGAACTTAAAGACATTATTAGTCTAAAAATAAATTATTGAGAGATCAATGAGAAGAACACATACCGAAGTAGAAATAGTTTTCTTAGCATCAGTAGCTCGAATAAGGCATCTGTACTCTATGGATTCTCCAGCAGCGCTCAGTTTCCTCTTCTGCAGCTTAGACTTCAAAGATGCTAACACAACAAGTAATATATACATGAGATAAGATATCCTTCAGCTAAGATTTTTTGGAAAGAAGGTCCAGATGAGATTGTCAAGCTTACATCTTTTCAAAGTAACCCACACAGAACCTTTCTCTTTGCTTTTCTCGAACATGCTCGTGAGTTCATTCAGAAACGGATCCAACTGTAGTAAAACCTGGAAAAAAAAACAACAAACAAGAAGATATAAAAAAAAGTTTGTTCCTTCATCATTTAGTGCTGAATTAAAAATCCCAGCAAACACTCATAACACACACGGACACACTGTTTACAATTCTTCATATAGCTATGGGATCGAAAAATTACCATTGTTGAAAATCTCAGGTGGATACTTCTTGCAGATCCTCAAAGCACTGAAAAGGAAACTTCCTCTTCCGTTTTGGATCACTGAGGAGAACCAAAAAAACATAACCACAATGCAAACAAAGGGCAACAGTTAGAGATCTGATGCAAAATTGACTTTGCCTATATATCAATAATCCAATAACATCACAGTGAACCAAAACGAATTCGAAGCTAATAAGACGGTAAAACGTAAAAACCGTAAGATCATCAAAGATTCTGAACAAATCTACAACATGCAGGGAGATGGTAGAATTCAATTATTTTTCAAAATCAGATTGAGCTACAACGTTCCATTATCTGAAAACCTAAAAGATGTAAGAATCAAAAAATTCACGAACCGGAGACTAGAGAAGCTGATGGTGTCTGCTTTCGAACACCCACCGGTCGGAGAAAACTCAAAATATATTCGGTAGCTGTAAATAAAAGAGAAGAAGAATAATAAATAAATATAAAACTTGGTGTGAAAGGACTTGTGGGCCTTTATATCCAGACTAATGGGCCTTTTAAGCAAACTAATGGGCCTTCTTAGCGACAACAAGTTCTAAAAACCCTAGCAAGAGGTTTAAACGCTGCGCGCGCTCTCTCTAACTCAGCTTTCTTCGTAGCCCCTAATTTATACAACCTCAGAAGCATCTCAGAGGAAAACATAACGATGGGGAGTAAAGTGGGGTTTCGGAAGAGAGGTAGCGTAAGCACGAAGACACGCAAAGAAATCGACGAACACGAGATCGAGCTTCCACCAGAGTCTCTAGCGACAAGTATTGCTGATGGAACAGTGCAAAATGTTGTCAAAGAAGATGCGACCTCTATACCTGTTTCTTCTTCAGCCGTTAGAATCACACAAGACACAGTCGAGGTATAAGTGAGGAAATGTTGAAACTCCGAGCTGCTCTACAAGGAAAGTTAAGAAGCAATGGAGTTTTCGGTTCTACTGTTTCCAAGTCTGATAAAGCTCAAAAACGCCACAAGTTAGCTAAACGTAGAAAGATTGAGCTCAAAGTTTTGGCTGGGGCTGGTGTGAAATCAGAGGAAGATAGTAGGAATGAAACTGAGGTATTTGAATCACAAGGCTCAGAAGATGAGTTTTACAAACAAGTGAAGCAGGAAAAAGAAGCTAAACGAGCTGCCAAAGCAGAGATCTATTCAAGGTGTGATTTGATTATGTTATGCACTACTTTTAACCTTTGGCAGAGACCGTTACATATGATGTGTGCAATGCTGTTTCAGGGAATCATCATCCAACTTGTTATTATTACCAGAAAGTGTGGAAGGAAAACGTTTGATTTCAAAAGAGGTTAGAATGTTCCCCAAACACACATACAACAAGATCTTCTGTTTCATCTCTAAACTTTCCTATTTTTTTTTTTATTATCTCCACCAAAACCTAGATTTTGAGTAACAGAGGATTGACTCGACATCGCAACAAGGACAAAAAGAACCCCAGAAAGAACTACAGGGTAAAATACTCTTGGATTGCTAGTTTGTCCGGTGTTAGTTAATTCGCTTCAGCTGACATGTTTTGGGACCTTGGTTTTGTTTGCAGGACAAGTACACTGACAAAGTCAAGAGACGTGGAGGTCAAGTCAGAGAAATCAGGAAACCTTCTGGTCCATATGGAGGAGAAGGTTTAGGTATCAATCCTAATAGGCCTGGGATTTTTATCCATAACCGAATACCCGAACCGGAACCGACCCGAAATGGATCGGTTCGGTTCGGTTTCGGTTCTAGGCAATTTATCCGATGGGTATTAGTGTTAATTATCCATGGGTATCGGTTCGGTTCCGGTTTTTACCCGAAACCGAACGGGTACCCGTTTAACCCGAATTCTATGCTTAAAAAACATAGATTTGTATTTTTCGAGGGTTGAACCCGGGTTGGATAGGCAAAGCAACAACTGCAATACCACTAGACTAGTTCAACTTCGTTGTATTTAATACATATTACTAATATATATACGATTTCTATTAACTTTTTTTT
>NC_027751.1:52396143-52403973 GCF_000695525.1 Brassica oleracea var. oleracea
AAAATAAAATAAATAAATAAAAAACTGGTATATAATTATTTTATTTTGTAAATATTTATATAATTCACATAAGAAACGGTCCCGGAACCGACCCGAAACCGGTAGTACCCGATCCGAAACCCGAACCGAAATTTACTAAGTACCCATTGGGTATAGAATTCATTTATCCGAAAAACCCGGACCCGATCGGATCTTATCCGAACCCGAACCGAATATCCGAAGTCCCAGCCCTAAATCCTAACATAAGCCATAGCATCCGAATCAATAATTAGCCTCTTCTTCCTATGTCATCTACTTCTTTGTTTTGTGTCTTTAATTGGATCTTTTACTTTGTGTTTCACTCTGCTTCATTACTTGAGAAAAGCATTGCTTTGTAAAACTTGTTTACCCTTCAAGCAAAGCTAGAGAGGAGCTATTTTAATGTTCATCCAATTTCAGAGACTTTTTTCTTTTTAGATTTTCAAATATATGATTATTAGATTGAAAAGGTATTGTACTATTAAAACTTGATTATCCATTTAATTTAATAAATAGTCTAGGATTTTAAGAGTTCAAATGTGTTAAAATCTAAGATATATAGACACTTTTGTTTAACAAGTTAACTTTTGTGAAATCTGGAAAACTAATAAGAACTCTAGCTTTTCTTGACAAATGATAAGTTATATATAGTATACATAATAGAAGACATAAATACTTAATTATTTCGGTTTGTACACTTTCTAAATATTATAATAAAACATTTAAAGCTATTAGCATAAACTATAGAAGTCTAAATTTTGTATTTCTATTTTACAGAAATGCTTAATATAAGCAAACTGAAAAACGTGGTTGTCTTTGATAAAAAAAAACGTGATTGCACGCAATTATTAGTTTACTAGGTATTTTGCCCGCGATGCGGGCTTAAACATTTTCATAATTTTTGAAAAGTTCTTTGTACACCATATTCATAATTTTAGTAACAATTTTATTTGATTAATATTTAATTATATAATTTATATTTTTAAATTTTTACTTAAAATACTATTTCAGATGATAATACAATATATATATATATAAATTATCCTTTTTAATATATTTTTTGATTTTCGTTAATTCAATATTCTGTTTTTAGTTATATAATTAAAAATCTTATTTGATTAATATTTAGTTATATAATTCATGTTTTTAACTTTTTACTAAAAGATTTTTTCAGTTAACAATACAATATATGCATAAATTATCTCTTTTTAAAATTATATTTTCAGATGTCGGATAATTCTTACTATTACTAATTTTAATCAATTATCTAATCAATCAAATTAAAATTTCATTTTTATTTTTTAATTTAGTTATACATTTTATTCATCAAGGATATAAACGATATTAACCACTCTAATTTTTAACGTGAGAGCTCGATTTCAAAAACTAATTTATGTTTTTAACTTTTGATTACTAAAATACTTTTTCAGATAACAATACAATATATATATATATATATAGAAATTATCCTTTTTAATTATATTTTTAGATTTTGGATAATTCAATATTCTATTTTTAATTGTATAATTAAGAATTTAATTTGATTAATATTTAGTTATATAATTCATGTTTTTAACTTTTTACTAAAAGACTTTTTCAGATAGAAATACAATATATACATAAATTATCTCTTTTTAAAATTATATTTTCAGATTTTGGATAATTCTTACTATTATTAATTTTAATCAATTATCTAATCAAATAAATTAAAATTTTGTTTTTATTTTTTAATTTAGTTATACATTTTATTCATTAAGGGTATAAACGATATTAACCACTCTAAGTTTTAACGTAAGAGCTCGATTCCAAAATTAACCACTCTAAGTTTTAACGTAAGAGCTCGATTCCAAAAACTTACTTCGCAAATAATAGTATAGATATATCTCCGAGATTAGGACGATACATATTTCTGAAAATAATGACAGTTACTTTTGTAAAGTTTGGAAGATTATGTTTACATTCTGTAATTACTGTAATTCAATTGTCAATTTTTGAATGGAATGCTTATTTTATCAATTCCACAAACAAATAAATAAAATTCAAAAGAAATAATTTCATTCCAAATTTGATCATGCGTAAATAGAATGAAATCTATTCAATTTTTTACATTCCATTTTCTCTTTACATATATGAGAACTTAAGTCTAACTGTAAATGGCAAAGCAGAGCTGTAGAAGAGTTTCCAGACGTCAAGAAAAATCAAATATGCCTAAAGCACACATAAGTCTTTGTTTCATCATCTTTTTATGTGTTTCGTTTGAAATTTTCATGAGTGTAAACTCGCAGGTAAGTGTTTATGATTACTCCAAAACAATTTCAAAATATACAAAAAAATCATTCATATATAACATTTTTTCCATTTGAACTTGCTCTTTGTTGCAGAGCCAGGGAGATTGGTGTATAGCGAACTCTATTACGGATAATGATAAATTAATAAAGAACATAGACTTTGCATGTTCTAAAATCGATTGTGGAATTATTATGGAAGGAGGTTCATGTTATGATCCTAATACTCCTCTTAATCACGCTTCGGTCGCTATGAATCTTTATTATCAAGCTCAAGGAAGACACCTACGGGATTGCTATTTCGATGGCTCTGGTCTCATTACCATTATTGATCCTAGTGAGTTAGCTTCTCTAAGAAATTATGTAACTCTTCTCTGTCAATCTTCAATCAAATATCTTATGGTATTTTTCTCTTATTTTTCAGGCTATGGGTGTTGCAAATTTCAGTATCGTAAGTAAAAATATGCAAAACTTTGTATTGGTTACAAAATAAAATGAATAACAAAAAACTTTTCATGTTTGATATCTAAAGTTTGAATGGTTCAATTTATCATATGCTACAATATTTGACTTTCTATCACTGTCATAACAATAAGTAAATAGTTTATTCATTTACAAAAACTGCTAAGCTTTATAGTTTTTACATCAAAAATTAATTAGTAATGAACTGAATGGTACATATTCTTTATGATTCACTCAATATATCATCTTAGTAATTTGAAACAACACTACACTAGTACAATATATCAGCCTAGCTACATATACAAGACAAAATTTTTTAATATTTACTACCTCCGTTCCTGAAAGTAAGATGTTTTAGATTTTTTCCTTGTTCCACAAAGATAGATTTTCTATATTGTTAAGGTACTTTTTTATACTTTTGAGGAACATTAATTGAGAATATTTGAATTGATTAAATTTTATTGGTGGAAATTTATTGGAAAGTGTATAATCAAGTAAAAAATAAATTAAATTATAAATATTTATTAAATTCTTAATAAGCGTGCATACTCTTGAAAATCTTACTTTCAGGAACAGAGGGAGTATTTTTCTAACCAGAAACGTAGAATGGAAAATAAGTATTCATTTAAAACATCTGAAACAACTATAAATGACAAACTCAGCTCAAAATATCATGTGACTACAATAAAAGAAATCCAAAGTCACACCTATATTCATAACAAAGAAAGTTGTGCAAACTTTGGAAAACCACGGAAAACATATACTAAAACCATTGACAAAGCCAAAGCACAAAAGAATGAGGCAGAATCCAAACAGAGTTTCATGGTTCATGGTCAACACAATTCATCTTTAATTATGCTCGGAGTGATCAAACTGACGCCCACTCATGATTTCTGGTAAACACCTCTGCCATTTGTGCTTGAGTGATTCCTTCAATTAGTTTTCTCTCTATCTCTGCGAAGAGAGCATGCTCCTTTACCTCCAAATAGTTTACGACCAGTGTTTTAAAAGCTTCAAAGCCACAATATCCCATGAGGACTTTCATATCTATCCTGCCTGGCCTGATATGATGAAGCGATCTTTTTAATGTGGTTAGTGTAAAGATTATGATCCTCTCTTCTCCAGAGGAAGATCAAATGCCATCTATGCTATTTAGTATTCCTTCCGAAAACAAACCTCATTTCTTCCCCGCAGGAACACCATCCTAATTATTAATTAAAGAATTGTCGTTAATTGCAATAACAAAAAGAACAAAAACAAAACACAGAAAATGAAATCTGAAAAGGAAGTTACCTTAAAAGGATATTCTATAGAGAACTTTTAGGAACTCAAAAAAACAAATAATTCAATAGTTCAATGGTTGGCAAGAGCATATCGACAATCTCACAAATTCTACAAATCTTTTGCAAGAATATGTTCTATAGAGAACTTCTAGGAACTGAAAAAATGGAAAATAAGAGTTACAAAACTAGCGTAAGCCAGTTTTTTAAAACTTGCATCTATTATTTCTAGAATGAACAAAAAAAAATTGAATATACTCTTACAATTAATTGAATACAAAGACACTAGCGATTCTATTATTTGATTCATCAAAATTACTAGATGTTCTATTGAATACAAAGTCATTTTCTCTATATTTTTTTTTCAGGTTATCCATGATCTATTCAATGGAATGAAGTTGGAATTAATTTAAGTTCAACAAGGTTGCCAAGAGTATAAGCACATACAAGTAAGTTTTTTTGATAAAACATCATAGATTTGTTCATTTAAAATGTTTTTTATTTATTATTTATTTAGAAATAAATGAAATAACCTTATACTTACAACCTTGTACTTTCCATAAAAGTATCCTTTATATATAAACAACTCAAAAAGTTCAAAAAAAGAGGGTGCTATTGGTCTATGTATTTTAGTGGATTTGAAAAGCTAAACATCTATACATAAAACTAAGTGCTTCTGAAATACTTTCTACATCTAAAACACATGTTAAGTGAAAAATCAAAATTAAACAGAAAATCATCGATAAATGCAATTGCAAGCAGGTTAAGTATTGGTAATCAATTGAACCGGTTTGGTCCACCAACCCAATTAAAACGGCACCGTAAAATCAATTTAACTGCCCCCGTTAGCTCTTCACTGCTCCGTCGTCTTCTCCGGCTATTGTTTCCCTTTCTTTCTGCTTCAGCAGTTAGAATCACAACAAAACACAATTGAGGTATAAGTTGCCTCTTACTCGCATTCACTTGAGTTATTCTTTTAGGACTTATTTGACACTTCCTTTTAGAGACAATCGATGATTATGTGGATGATGCATCAGATGACGACAATGAAAAGCATGATGATGACATGGTTGATAGCGATGGCAAATCAGAAGGCTCAGAAGATGAGTTTTACTAACAAGTGAGACAGAACAAAGAAGCTAAACGAGCGGCCAAAGTAGAGATCTATTCAAGGCATGATTATAAAATGACTCTGACCCTGTGCAGACCGTCACATGTGATGTGTCCATCTCATTGACATGATTTGTGTCGTTTTGAGTAATAGAGGGTTGCTAGTTTGTCCATTGTTAGTTTTTGTCTCAGTTGAAATGTTTTGGGACCTTGGTTTTGTTTGCAGGACAAGTACACGGACAAAGTCAAGAGACGTAGAGGACAAGTCAGAGAAATCAGGAAACCTTCTGGTTCATATATGGAGGAGAAGTTTCTGGTATCAATCCCAACATAAGCCACAGCAGCATCCGAATCAAGAATTAGCATCTTCTTCCTGTGTCATCTTGTTTATCTTTCCCTTCTTTGTTTTGTATCTTTTATTGGATCTTCTACCTTGCATTTCACTCTGCTTCATTGCTTTGTAAAACTCGTTACCTTTCAAGCAAGCTAAAGAGTAGCTAGCTAAAATGTTCATCCAATTTTAGAGATTTTTTCTTTTTAGATTTTCAAATATATGATTATTAGATTGAAAAAAAAAATCTACTATTAAAAATTTATTATGCATTTAATCTAATAAATAATTTAAGATATCATGAGTTTAGATTGTTAGCACATTTTGTGCTGTTAAAAATTAATAATTACAAATAAACTTTTTTTATGTGAAATCAGACAAGTAAATAAACAATCTCGATATTCTTGACAAATGATAGCTATATACAATAATAATCATAATTACTTAGTTATTTTGGTTTCATAAAGTATCTAAATATTATCTTAAAATATTTATAGCTATTAGCATAAAAATATAGGTCTTAAATTTGGTATTTGTATTTTACAGAAAGGCTTAATATAAGCAGACTGAAGAACGTGATTGCAGCACTTAGTTTATATCTCCAAGATTAGGACGACACATGTTACTGAAAATAATAACAGTTACTTTTGTTTACATTTTGTTATTACTTTAAATTAATGTCTTCAACTAGATTATCAATATTTGGAATGAAATCATATCAAAGTGCAACTGGAATATATTTTTTTGGAATAAAATCTTGGTGAGTGTTTCAGTCCTTCGTATTTCTTAAATTACTCACCAGTTAAAATGAAAAAAAATGGAAAGAGTATTCCATTTTATTACATATCATTCCATATCATTGCAGAAAAAATATTCCTTTCAAAAATCATTCCATATTAATTCTTTTTACCATTTGTAATAAATGGAATGAAATTCCACAAAAGAAGTAAACAAAATTCAAAGTAAATCATTTCATTACAATTTGATCATGAATAAATAGAATGAAATATATTATATTTTCTCCACATTCCATTCTTTTTAGTTCACTAGTTTCATTTATATTTACCATTTACCGATATATTACTTAAATGTTATTTTTGGGTGAACGTCCCTGTTTGCATATATAAGAGAGCTTAAATGTAAGTGTATATGGCAAACAAGAGCTTCAGAAGAATTTTCAAACGTCAAGCAAGATCAAATATGCCTAAAGCACACATAAGTCTTTGTTTCGTCATCTTTTTATGTCTCTCCTTGCAAAATTTCATGAGAGTTAACTCACAGGTACCTGTTTAAGATTGCTCTAAAACAAATTTCAAAATGTTAAAAAAGGCCGTTATATATATATATATATATATTTTTTTTTTTTCCATCTGAATTTCTCTTTGTTGCAGAGCCAAGGATCTTGGTGTATAGCGAACGCTCTTACGGATAATGAAACATTATTAAAGAACATAAATTTTGCATGTTCACAAATAGATTGTGGAATTATTTTGGAAGGAGGTTCATGTTATGATCCTAATACTCCTCTTAATCACGCTTCTGTCGCCATGAATCTTTATTATCAAGCTCAAGGAAGACACTATTGGAACTGCCAATTCGATGGCTCTGGTCTCATTACCGTCATTGATCCTAGTGAGTTTGCCTCTCTACACAGTTATGTAACTCCTCGTTGTCAATCTTGAATCAATATCTTATTGTATTCTCTCTTATTTTCAGGCCATGGGAGTTGCAAATATCAGTATAAGTAAAAACATGCAAAGCTTTGTATTGGTTACAAGAATAAAATGAATAACAGATCTATTTATGTAATTTCATGTTTGCTATCTAAAGTTTGAGTGGCTCGATTTCTCATATTCTACCATATTTGAGTTTCTATGATTCTACTATCATCGTCATAACAACAAATCAATACTTTATCCATTTACAAAAAACTGTTAACCTTTATAGCTTTTACCTTAAAATGAACTAGACTCTGACCCGCGCGCCAGCGCGGATATGAATTTTCAGTTTTTAATTATTTATTTTATTAAATGATGTATTTGTAATATTCGTTCATATTATATTCATTAAGTAAATATTTTTTTTGCATCTTAAACTATCTATTTTTTTACGAATGTGTGATGTCATATAAAAAAATATAAAAAATGAGTATATAGAGTTAATTAGATAACTGTAAAAACAGAAATTTTCTTTCGTGTACGATATCATATAAATAATGATCCACCCAGTTAACAAAAATCATGATTTTTTTTATTTGTAATTTTTTTTTATTTTGACCATTTCTTTAAAACTATATTAAATTTTACATATTTTAATTAGAATATTTTTAATATCTTTACCTTTT
>NC_027751.1:52404349-52407949 GCF_000695525.1 Brassica oleracea var. oleracea
TAGTTTTATTGATGCATGTTATATATTAGTGCTGCATGTTTTAGGTAACATTTTAATGATGCACGTTTTTAAAAATCTCCATTATTAAAATTATGCACGTAAGGATAACTCATGAGTTTTTTTGGTTGATTAAATGACATTATGTCCAAATTTATTTAAGGATATTTCATTAAGGTAACTGAAAAAGAGAAACAATAAAATAGAAAGTTTAAATTCATTTAAGCATATTTCATTAATGTAACTGAAAAAACAAGTAATAAATTAGGCAATTTTATTCGTTTTAGGATATTTCATAAATGCAACTGAAAAAGACAAGAAAAAAAAAAGGAGTTTAATTAATGAAGTAAGAACATTTTCAAATGGTTACTTCTCTTTTAATAATATAGATATAGATCAGTAATAAACCGATTGGTACATATTCTTTATGATTTACTCAATATCTCATCTTACTTCTGATATGAGATATTAATTTTAATTTGTCTTCTCGAAATGATGATTCATGGCACTTTGTGTGCTTTAATTACTGCTTTATCGATTCGGGTTAGTGATCGATTTTTATAAGTTTATGATACAATCCACATATGAATTTAATGTAATGACATAGGTATGGTTAATTATGTGTTATGTGGTAAAATCTAATCTATATATCTCACACACGAGCCAAGGTGGCAGCATACGTAGACGAATTATAATGGGAAAGGAATGTGGGAAGAAGACTTGTCTTGTCACTTAGATTAAACATTTTAATATTCTGGCTTGAGTAGTTGAGTTTATATATTTATTTTTATCAATTTGAATTCCAAAGTTATAATATAGTGCGTTTAAATTAGTAAAACCATTATTCAAGTTCTTAGTATAGTTGTCCATGGTGGAGAAGAGTTTGTACTCATTTGAGTAGTAATTCAAATGGTAAATAAGAGTTACGAAGATTGAAGAGAGTTCTTCTAATGTTTGTAGCAATTTTGTTTTGTGTTCTCATTTTGATTAAAAGAGTTTTTAAGCAAAAACATTTTCTGTTTTGGTTAATAAGTTCTAAGATAAGCCAACCTGAACATATATAATTCAAACTGGTTATCTCAAGAGAAATCAGGAAGCCGGTTCATATGGAGGAGAAGGTTCAAGTATCAATCCCAACATAAGCCGGAGCATCCGAATCAAGAATTAGCCTCTTCTTCATATGTCATCTCTTACTGGATATTCTTCTACTCTGCATTACACTCTGTTTCATTAGTTGAGCAAATCATTGTTTTGTAATTTCTGATGTTTAATCTGTCTTCATACATTTGCATCTCAAGAAGAAGAAAAGTTGTTTATCCTTCAGGCAAGCTAAAGAGTATCTACTCTAAATGTTCGCCCCAATTACACATATTCTTTTCTTTTAGATTGAAAAGGTAAATTGTAATTATTATGAGTTTAGATGTGTAACAAAATCTAGATGATACGACAATTTGTATTGGTTGTTTTTTTTTGAACAACCATGTTGGTTGTTAAACGTTAATAATAACAAATAAACTTTTGTGAAATCTGGCAAATAAGTAAGAGCTCTAGTTTTTTCTTGACAAATGATAGCTATATATAAAAGTCTATATAATCATATAGACATAAATACTTAATTAATTGTTTCGGTTTCATACAGTTTCTAAATATTATCTTAAAATATTTATAGCTATTATCATAAAATATAGAAGTCTTAAATTTGATATTTGAATTTTTCAGAAAGACTTAATATAAGCAAACTGAAAAACGTGATTGCACAGACTTTAGTTTATATCTCCAAGATTAGGACGCCATGTGTTGCTGAAAAAAATGACAGTTACTTTTGTAAAGTTTTGAAAAGAGCTTATGTTTACCTTTTGTAATTACTTTAAATTTATAATACTTAAATGTGTTTTTTTTGAGGTACGTCTCATACATATATAAGAGAACTTAAATCTAAATGTAAATGGCAAAGCAGAGCTATAGAAGAGTTCTCAGACGTCAAGCAAAATCAAATATGCCTAAAGCACACATAAGTATTTGTTTGATCATCTCTTTATACTTTTCTTCGGAAAATTTCACGAGAGTAAACTCACAGGTACATGTTTAAGATTACTCCAAAACAAATTAAAAATGTAAATAAAAATCAGTTTTGTATATATTTTTTTTTTCCATTTGAACTTGCTCTTTGTTGCAGAGTCAGGGACATTGGTGTATAGCAAACCATGTTATGGATAATGAAAGATTACAAAAGAACATAGATTTTGCATGTTCTAAAATCGATTGTCGGATTATAATGGAAGGAGGTTCATGTTATGATCCTAATACTCCGCTTAATCATGCTTCTGTCGCCATGAATCTTTATTATCAAGCTCAAGGAAGACACCAAAGGGATTGCTACTTCGAAGGCTCTGGTCTCATTACAGTCATTGATCCTAGTGAGTTAGCCTCTAAAAAAAAAAATGCAACTCTTCTCTGTCAATCTTGTATCAATATCTTATTATTATTTTTCTTTTATTTCAGGCTATGGTTGTTGCAAGTATCAATATCGTAAGTAAGAGGATGCAAAGCTTTGTATTGGTTACAAAAATAAATTGAATAACAAAGAACTCTAGTTATGGAGTTTCATGTTTTGATATCTAAGTTTGAATGGTTCGATTTATCATCTGCTACAATATTTTAGTTTTCTATCATTGTAAGAACAATAATTACATTATCCTTTACAAAAACTGATGAGCCAGTTAGTAATAAACTGACTGGTACTCTTCTACTTTGCATTTCACTCTGCTTCCTTACTTAGCAAATCATTGCATTTTAATTTTTGATGTTTAATCTGTCTTCATACATTTGCATTTAAAGGGAAAAAAATTGTTTAGCCTTCAAGCAAGCAAAAAGATTAGCTAGTTAAATGTTCACCCAACTTTTTAGATTATTTTCTTTTAAAATTTTAAATATATGAAAAAGTAAGGTGTCTGGTTCGAATCCGAGTGAAGCCAACTTTTTCGTTTGTTCTCTCTCTCTATCCCATTCTTATTAAAAGAGAAACATTCATAAAAATAAACCTTGGCCTCATGTGTTTATTACATGAGTGTCATTTCCTATGTGTCATCACCTCATGCACTCTCACTAATTTTTTTAAAAAACCCTTTGTGAACTAGAATAATTACAACCAAATGTCATTGGTCATATACATTATACTATATGATTACAATCCGATTTGAAAAAAAAAACGGAAATTTATGACAGGCAGAATATTAACTCTTTTGTAAAAGGCAACAAAATAAGTTGGACATCTACCAAATCGTTTTATGAACATTTTTGTTTACGTTAATTATAATGCAACATTTTATGAACATTTTTAAACTAATATCAAATCGTATTATAATGCAACGTTTTATGAACCTTTTTGAAACCGAGTCAACATTTTATGAACATTTTTATGCAACATTTTATGAACATTTTAAACTAATATCAAATTTTTTTATAATGCAACTAAAGAAACGAGATAATTTTATGAATAATTTTATGCTTATTTTAGGAACACGTATTATAATCGAACGTTTTATGAACATTTTTGTCAACGTTAATTATAATGCAATATTAACTCTTTTGTAAAAGGCAACA
>NC_027751.1:52408019-52409172 GCF_000695525.1 Brassica oleracea var. oleracea
GAAACACAATTGAATTTCAATCTCGATGCAAACTCGATATTCCAAATTATAACCTACGCTTAATTGGTCAAAATATTAAGGAAACACAATAATATTGTTAACATATAAAAGGAAACAAAATTCAAAGAATCGAAATACTTACCTTAATCGATAGGAGAATATTTCTGATATATTTTTGGCGTGACCATCACGGATCTTATAATACCTATTTCACGAAAACGCATCACACAATAACAAAATAAGGTAAGTGGTATATACAATATTAAAGGAGGAGCATTGGTTTCTTCGATTGAATTTGGCGTGGAGAGTAAAAACCTACGCTCTGTGTTGATATAAATAGTAGAGCTTAACATAATATTTTAATCATACTAATTAGTAATTAGCGATCTAAACGAAGATGTTATTTAAAACCGGTTCGAACAAGAACGTTTTCTGAGAATATGTAAAGAACATTTATTTTAATGTTACTTTCGTGAATATTTTTTATTACACTATATCAAAACCGGTTACTATATATTATATCATATAATCACATAAGATATACTCACTTATGATACATGTATATCAAAACGAGATCTAACGGATGAATATATTAATAAATATATATTAAAAAAAGATGCCAGTAATTGGCATAAATATTGATTGACAATAACTCATTAATATAAATATTGTCCGAACAGGAAACTGCAAAACATCCGCCAGCCATAGGCATATATTTACTTTGACAATCACTCATCACAATAATTACTATCATAACAACATAATCATGCCATTAATATTAGCCACAATATACGTCTTTGAATATAATTCATTCTGGTTATAGAACTCCAATCTAGGAATCAAATTCGCAGAATTGCCATATAGGCTCAATACCGTCCTATTTCATATTTTTAAAGTGGTAGCAATATATATACAAGCTTTCCTAAAATAAAAGATATAAAAATACGTATTTTTGATCAAAATTGATTGATTTAAAATTTAATTTAGTTGACCATATTAACTCTTTATTTCCTTTAATATTTCATGTGATTCGACGAGCAGGGAATAAGGTAAGTTCTCAAAATTTAATATTAATTTGAATTTCGAAAATTATGAGGACGATTAGTTATGCAAACATACCCTAGACCAGCGCATTGCATATATAAATACTAGG
>NC_027751.1:52409214-52412406 GCF_000695525.1 Brassica oleracea var. oleracea
TATGAATTTAATTTCTTTTTTATAATTTGTTTATTTAGTATTTTATTGTTTTGTTGTCTATGTTTTTCTTATTTTATATTCATAATTTATATTATGAATACAATAATTCTATTGTTTATGTTTTGTTTTATCTTAAACTCATAATAAATTTATATAAGTCTTTGCTTACTTTCACAGTTTTTTTAATTCAAATATATTTAAATTACACCGATAAATTAAAAAATGTAGTTTTAAAGTTATAATCTCTTTAATCCATAATTTCGCGCAGGGCGCGGGTTATCACCTAGTATATATATAAAAAAAAAGACTAAACCCTGAGACGATGCCCTAATCTGTTTAGAGATCTCCCTTGTTTTGCATCGACTTTCTCGGCAGCTGCGGTTTATATATCATAATGATCAAATTGATCAAATCAATGTTTCAGGCAATAACTCGTCCGATTCAATACCTGATCATATGTTATCTCCGGTATGTTTCCGGATCTCCTTCATTGACTGATACAAAACATGATCATTACGTCACCACGCTTGTCATCGAACACTCATACAAGTTTGTGAGGGAAAACATCCTCTATTCCTCCACTCACGCTTATGTTTTCAATAAGCTCGGCATAATTCACCCGGTCAATTACCATGTCGGCGAACTCACATTGGCCGATAGCTACCAAGGGATCGAGCTCAGCTGGAGAATTTTCTATAATAAAAGTATCGGAAGGGAATCATTCGAGCTGAGATTTGACAAAAGACACAAAGACTTGGTCTATAACTCTTACCTACCTTACGTAGAGAGCACGGCAAAGGAGATGACGACAATTCCGGAGGTGCACATATATTCTCAATCCTTTGACACTTGGGAAACCAAACCCCTCGAGCACCATTCGACCTTTGAAACAATTGCTATGAAGGAAGAGCTCAAGCGTGGCCTCATCCACGATCTTGATATGTTCGTCCGAAGGAAAGATCTCTACGATAGAGCTGGGAGACCCTGGACGAGAAGTTACTTGCTGTATGGTCCACCGGGGACAGGGAAGACGAGCCTGGTGGTTGCTATGGCTAAGTACCTTAACTTCGATGTCTACGACCTACAGCTCTCGAGAGCGGTGGAAAGCTACTTCAATCCAAGAAAACTGCTTTCAGGAGTCATGAACAACTCTATTCTCCTCGTAGAGGATATAGATGAGGTTAGCCTATTATTTTTATTCATTACATTTATATGTCTTTTTCTTATACTTGGAAATCCCAAGCTTTGATTATTATATATATATATATGTTCAAACTGTTTGGTGTATTTTTTTTTTTTTTTTTTTCGACGGTGTTGGCATTATCGAACCTGTTGAGTAGCCTAACACTAGGGACACCATGGGGAGAAGCACGCATCGTAATATTCACGACGAAAAACAAGGATATGATTGACCCAACATTGCTAAGTCGTATGAGTATGAAAATTTACATGGGACATTGCTGTTTTGAGGGCTTCAAAGTGTTGGCGTCTACCTACTTGGGCCTCTCTCATGTCGACAATGATGAGCCACACCGTCTCTATCCAGACATCAAGCGTTTGATTGATGGACAAGTTATCACACCAGCTCAAGTCACGGTGGAGCTAATGGAGAGCGAAGATGTTGATGTGGTACTCGAAGGTCTGGTGAGGACTTTGGAGAGTTTAACATCAGATAAGATTGATGATGATGAAGATGAGGAAAAACATTTGGCATGTTTAAGAGACTTATGAGCCAGTCATATAAACTTGAAGCGAGTCTTGCTAATCTTCCACAACATCTATTTAAAAAAAAAATTTTTACAACTAACCAATTTTATGTGTCTATTTTTAGTTTTTTTTTTAATTGGAGAAAAAAAATATAGAGATGTTTTTGTTGAATCTTTGCCAATTCTAATACCAAAAAATCAATGAACAATACAGTATGATGATGGTGCCAAAACAATGACCTAAATAAGTACCCTTCACAAATATTCCAAACAATGATCTTTGCCAATTCTAATACCAAAATATCAATGTACTATACAGTAATGCTGCTTTGAGGAACCACAAAGAAGCTGAGCGAAGAAGAAGAGAGAGAATCACTTCTCATCTTATTATAACAAGCTCCGTAACGTGCTCTCTTGTAATTCCAAGGTAATATAATTTTACCTAATTTTTAATTCATGCTAAATTGCTAATACTCTTTTCTATGGTTTATACGGTAAAACTCTATAAATTAATAATGTTGAAGCTATGATATTTTATTAATTTACAATTTTTTTAAAATTTTTTTATTTTTTAAAAATATATATTTTTTCTAAAATAAAAAAAATATTTAATTTTTGTGTATATACATTAATTAAATTTTTGAAATTTGACATTCATATTATTTCTATTCAATTGTTTGGTGTATATAAAATATGTTTCATAGAGGTCAAAAGTGGTTTTATATATAATTTTCTAATCTCATCAAATATATAAAGTGTTCAAAAAATATAAAGATAATTCTATTGTGAATTTAAATAAACAATATAATGGTTTGTTTATGCATATATAAAATGTATATACATATAAATTATTAATTTTCTAATTTTAATGAGACCATATATTTAGATATGATTTTCTAAAATTTTATTATCTTATTATCTTATCGATTTGTATTATATTTTGAACTGGTCAAACTTGAAATCAGAAAACAATTATTGATTCATAGTATTTATTAATTTATAGATGATTAATTTATAGAGTTTCGATGTATACATCTTCCCATGATTGCACACGCTTAGTTTATATCTCCAAGATTAGGACGATACGTGTTGCTCAAAATAATAACTACTAGGATAAGATCCGCGCCTTGCGCGGAATTAAGTTATTATTTTTATTATATTTTGGAGAATGAAACAATAGTTTGGCTTCATTTGGATTAGGGGTGTTCAATCCAGATATCAGATTGGTTTCGGTTCGGTTCGGTTTTTTCGGTATTTTGGTTAGTAAAATATAACTACTATTCTAAATCCATATTTACTTTGACTTTAGTCTTTCACATACTTTTGAAAGATTTCAACTGGACAACTAAATTGATCAGCCAGTCTTGTTGCTTTAAATCATTAGTATTTATATATATATATATATTATTTAGTTTGAATATTTATTAAATAAAAAATCATATGCGTTATATTTTATGATCATTTGTAACTTATTATAACAAAAAAA
>NC_027751.1:52412939-52416654 GCF_000695525.1 Brassica oleracea var. oleracea
TTTTAATATTAAAATATTTATGTAATCATATGGTATATAGTGTTTAATATATATATATATATATATATTTATTTTATTATTAAATGATATTTTTTACTCATATGGTTTTAAAATCATGTGTATCTTCTTATAATAAAAATGTTAAACCATTGATCATTAATTTTTAACATAATAATTTTAATAGTTTTAGTCATTTATTGTCGTTTTTAAAAATTCAAAATATAACATATACGAAAAAATCTAAATTTTACTTTTATAGCTAATTTGATTGTTTAATTTATTTTAATAATATAAAATTAAACGAAAAGTGATGGAGGAGATATAAATTGTTATCAAATCTTTATTATTAAAATCATTAATTGTCATATATATATTAGTCATTTATGGTAATTCCGTAGGTTTTATTTAAGGAAATAAAATAGCATATCATATCATTATATCATATAGTTTGACCAACTTATGTATCTAACAATATATAAAAATCGAATGTGGACCTACTTATTTTTCAATTGAATGTAATTGACTATTTAATTGAGTGCCACCTATGCATTGGGGCATATTTTAATTAATACAAAATTGAGGTTATATCTTTTCAAATGTTTCTCAATTAATATATAGGGGATTACTTTTGTAAAGTTGAAAAGACGATGTTTACATTTTTTTAATTAATTTTATGTATGCAACTAGATTGTCAAATTTTGGAAGGAAATAATATGGAATGATCTATTCCATTCATTCCTAGCTAATTCCACAATTTTGTTTAACCATTTGAAATGAATATAATGGAATGTTTATTCTATCAATTCCACAAAATATAGAAAATTTAAAAGAAATCATTTCATTACAATTTTGATCACTGATTAATATAAAATGAAATATATTACATTTTTCATATTCCATTCATGTTATTTCATTCTTTTTTAGTCCATTAATTCTATTTTATTTAGTAAGTTACCTATATAATACTTAAATGTTTTTTTGGGTGGACGTCTCTCTTTACATATATAATAGGACTTAAATCTAAATGCAAATGGCTAAGCAGAGCTGTAAAAGAGTTCTCAGACGTCAAGCAAAATCAAATATGCCTAAAGCACACATAAGTTATTGTTTCATCATCTTTTTATATCTCTCCTCGCAAAATTTCATGAGAGTAAACTCACAAGTTCATGTACGTGTTTAAGATTACTCGAAGCATAATATCAAAATGTGAAGAAAAAAAATCAGTCCATAATTTTTTTCCATTTGAACTTGCTCTTTGTTGCAGAGACAGGGAGATTGGTGTATAGCGAACCATGTTACGGATAATGGAAGATTACAAAAGAACATAGATTTTGCATGTTCTATAATAGATTGTGGAATTATATTGGTAGGAGGTTCATGGTAGGAGGTTCATGTTATGATCCTAATACTCCTGTTAATCACGCTTCTGTCGCCATGAATCTTTATTATCAAGCTCAAGGAAGACACCAAAGGGATTGCTACTTCGAAGGCTCTGGTCTCATTACCGTTACTGATCCTAGTGAGTTAGCTTCTCTAAACAATTATTTAACTTTTCTCTGTCAATCTTGAATCAATATCTTATTATATTTTGTTTATTTTCAGGCTATGGAAGTTGCAAATATCAATATCGTAAGTAAAAAAAGAAGAATGCAAAGCTTTGTATTGGTTACAAAAATAATATGAATAACAGAGAACTTTAGTTATGGAGTTTGATGTTTGATATCAAAAGTTTGAATGGTTCAATTTATCATATGCTACAATATTTGAGTTTCTGTCATTGTCATAACAATAAATAAATAGTATATTCATTTACCAAAAAAACTTTTAAGCTTTATAGTTTTTACATTAAAAAATCAATTAGTAATAAACTGGCTGGTACACATTCTTGATGATTTACTCAATAATTCATCTTAGTAATTTGAAACAACAGTACACTAGTACAATATATCAGCCTTAACGTATACAAAACATAAAATTTGTAATATTTTTCCTAACCAGAAAATGTAAATGAAAAATAAGTATTCATTTAAAACACCTGAAACGATTACTATAATATAAAATCACAATAAATAAATGAATCATTGTCGCAACAGAAAAAAAGTAAAATTTCAAAGTTAATGTTATAATAGTTTTTTAAATATATCTTAACGTTGTATCAAATTTCTCAATTTTTACTTCATTTAGCACCATTCTAAATTTCTAACAGAACATTCTAAATTTCTGTTTTTTTAAATATATCTTAACGTTGTACCAAATTTCTCAATTTTTACTTCATTTAACACCATTCTAAATTTCTAACAGAACATTCTTGAGAGTTAACTCTAACAAGGCACACAAAATAAAGAAGTACTAGGATAAGACATGCGTCTTGCGCATGGTGAGTTTATTTGTATATATTATCGATAATTTCTTTTATATATTTGATCATTTTATTTATACATATACAATATTTTTTGTTGTTATTATATAATTTCTTTCCGATGGATCAGATCAATGTTTATTAAAAATTATGGAACAAAACTATAATTAATATATCATGGGTTGATCGGATTGGACATTAAACAAATTATGACATAAAAACCTTATTTTTTCATCAAACACATTCTTGAAAAAATTGAACAGTATTTTTTCCACAGTTGAATTATTTTGAACTTTTATCTTTCATATGGTTTTGAAAGCTTTCAAATCAACCATCAAATTGATACATGTCATTTTAATGAATTTAGTCGTGTATTTAAGGAAAACTTACATTTTTGTAATTAAAGTCGTTTTAAGAAATTCAAAATATAGCATATAAGAAAAAAATCTAATTTTTTTATTTTATGGTTAATGTGATTGTTTAATTTTTTAATAATATAAAATTAAACGAAAATGAAGAAGGATGCAAATTTTTTTATCAAATCTTTATTATTCATAATCATTAATTGCCTTATATATGTAAATCATATTAGGTAATTCCGTAGATTTTATTTAAAGAAAGAATACACACTTCTTATATTTTAGGTTAATATAATGTTCTCTAGTGTTATATAATTATGGAAAAACGGGACAACGCTAGATTAAACTATAGTTTATATTAAGTGCTCTAAAATTCATAGAAAAAAGATTTAGAAGTCATTTAGATGTGTCACATAAGCAAGAAGTCTTTTTTAATTAACACTACAAGAAAACACATACTTAGCGAGGAAATTTAACGAGGAAAAACAATCCTCGTAAATTTACGTCAATTTTACGAGGAACTTACGTGGAAAACTAAAGTCATCGTTATTTCCTCGTAACATAACGACAAAAGTGTTTCGTCGTAAAGTGGATGTAATTTAACGAGTATTTTACGAGGAAAAACAATTTCCTCGTAAATACGACGTAAACTTTGCGTGTTATTTACGAGGAAATAGTTTACGTGTATTTAGCGAGGAAATTTTGAATCCACCAAGTTAGCTTCCTTCCATACCCTCGGATGAGAGATTCAGGTATAAATTGGTTAGCAGTGATCAAAGTTACACCTCGAGGACGAATCATCAGTGGAGAAGAACCACCATTGCAAGAAGAACAGATAAATGAAGTCGAGGAACCTGAACAAGAAATTGATGACATCCTTCTCATTGATCCGCATAATCACGAGTACGAAGATCTTACCGATGATGCCACAGACGAAGCTGTTGAAGACGAGTTTAATGAAAATGATGATGTTTCTAGTGATGACGAGAATGTCGAT
>NC_027751.1:52418473-52428017 GCF_000695525.1 Brassica oleracea var. oleracea
GTCTTTACGACGAAATATATTCCTCGCTAAGTTACGACGAATTAGCGAGGAAATATGTGTTACGACGGACGAGTAACGAGCAAACGCGCTTCCTCGCTATTTCGTCGTAAAGCCTCTTTTACGACGAAATAACGAGGAAAACCGCCCTCGTTAAGGTGATGTTTTCTTGTAGTGTAATACAAAATTGAAGTTACATATTTTCAAATACTTCTCAATTAATATACAAGAGATTGACAGAAACAGTGCAATATAACATGTTTTTTTTGTCATTAGTACTAATGCGTTTTAAAAAGATCGATCTGACCTCAACATCTCCAAGACGATTGATCAATTATGATGAGAAAATTATGCAAAATTTTTAAGTAACATCTGTTTAAAAATTGTGCTGTTTTAAAAAAAAAAAGTTACATCTATTATTTCTAGATTGAACAAAAAAATGAATATACTCTTGAAGTCAATTGAATACAAAGACACTAGCTATTCTATTATCTGATTTTCAATGTTCTGTAATAATCTGTTATTATGGATGATTCCTTCGTAACTTTCATCTTCTTTGCTACATCACTGACTTTGGTGGAACCGATGTGTTCTTGCACATCATTGTGAAACGGATTTCAAGTACCGCTAAGATTCTTATCTTCAGTGATAAATAATTCAATATCAATGTTGAAGAAGAACGAGCTCGAAGAGAAAACAAAGAAGGTAACCGATGAACTTCTGCATTGAAGCTTGGAATCGTCGCATGGAAAATAGTTTTGGTTGTGACGAGTTAGGCTATGATTGATGCACAGAATGAGTAAACATCTATCACCAGAGGAAACTGTCTCTGAAATTTTTCAGCGCGAAAGAAAATAGTTAGGAGTATTATATTTAGGATTCGATCGAATATGTTCCAATTAATACAAATAATTTTTTACTCTATATAATTTAAGTGGATAAACTAACTTATAAACATTTTAAAAACTTATAAGTGGATAAACTTACTTATAAACATTCAAAAAACGTACTTAGAAATGTAAACAGCTATTTTTTTTATTTCTACATATAATTTGTACCATTTAGCATGATTATTTTACTTAAAATGTTAATTAATATCATATATAAACATGTATAAATTTTTTTAAAAATAAATAAATTTATTATCGAATATTCGTTTAGTTTATTTCTAGGAAAAGACTATTCTCCATATAAAACACTACCAAGTTTTTTTTAGTTGGCATAGACTATCAAATGATCCAATAAAAATCTACTAGTCTAATACAAATCCACCATACTATTATGTGTTACCGTTTGGTATACTAGTGAAGAGTTTTTGAGTTTGTGGTTACAATGAGGTAAAAGAAGTGGTAGGCCAAGGTTGAGTGATAAAGTGGCCAACTGTTCCTCTATTTTCATGATGATAATCGAGCTAATTAAAAAACAAAAAATCAAAAGGTAAGAGAAAATAGAAAAGAAAAAGTTTGAAATCATCCCTTAACCAACTAGTCCCAGATCCAAAGTTGCAGACTTTTCAACAATTTCAAAGTAATTTTACCCATAAACACAAAGAAAAGATTAGAAGACTAATACTTTTCTTTAAATGCCCATTATAAAAATACAAATTAAATAGTCTCCTACTTTGTATGTGAGAGCTGAGAGGAAACAGAGGAAAATCACCAGACCAGAGTTTTTCTTCTCTGGCTGCTTCTGTGGCCTCCTCTCTCTCAGAATCGAGGTATGTAGTTCTTGTTGCTTGTGAATTATTTTAGTTCTCTTTGATTTAATATTCATTTTTTTTCACTTTCTAGTGTTCTGGATTGTTTCAAAAGATCTGTCTTTTCTTGTTTTTGTTGTTGTTGTCTTCATGTGTTTCACTAATACAATTCTCTAAGCAAAGTTTTCAACTTTCAATTTTGTAATATCAGCATATTAAATTTCAGAGCTTTTACACTTACAAAACTGTCTCTGTCTCTGTCTTCTGCATCAAACAAGCAATTTTTTGTGATGGTTTAGTCAGTTCACCTAATTTAAAGAGAAGATATATGGTTGGCCTAAGATTTGTCATAAAAGTTAAAACTTCCTTTTTCATGGAAGCTCAACAACTTGTAACATATCTCTCTTAGGCAGTTTTTGTATTGTGTTCTTGGATCTTTGTAACTGCTGTTTCATTTAAATCATGCAGGTAAGGCTTTTTGTTGTGGGGAGCAATCATGCTAACTTGCAGCTTCTTGCAACATCCTAGCCATCAATATATGTAAGAAACGTTTCTAATGAAATGTTTCAGTTTTAATCAAGTACACAATTTTATGCATAGATCTTTAAGACTAGCATAAAGGTTATTCATCCTTTGATGTGTCTGAAAGAAAAAAAAGAGCTTCAACAAAGGTTAGAGTTATGTTTTTATTGTGACAGGTAAGGGAATGTTGGAGAAATGGGGAAGAAAGGTAGTTTGTTTTCTGCAATCAAAGGGGTTTTTACTCCACATTCCAAAGAGAAGCTAGTCAATGTAAGCTGATTACTCTCAACAAATGTTGGATTTAAAGAGTTTTTTGATGGTGCTTGTCTGCTTGATGATGAGATTACTTTGGCTCCTGGTGGGCAATTTTTTGGTAACAGGAAGCAGAGAGAAAGAGTGGCAAAGAAAAGAGGAAGAAAGGCTTTGGGAAACTAAAGCGTGGAGAGAGCAGTTCATTTCTTCCCATCTTCAGAGAGCCTAGTAGTATTGAAAAGATTTTGGCAGATGCTGAGAGAGATCACAATCTTGTTTTCAGGCCTCCTTCTCCTCCTGATCAATCAAATCCACCCTCAGCCTCTCCTCCACCTCCTCTGAGGCCTGCTTCTCCGCAGTCTCCTCCTCCTAGAGATATTGACCTTCCAAGATTGGATTCTTCAAGATCGCTTTCACTGAAGCCCCCTGATGGATCAAATCCATCATCAGCCTCTTCTAGTACTCCTCTGAAGCCTGGAGTTCCTTCCCCTCCCATAGTTCCTTCTCCAGAACCAACTTCACCAAGAGTTGTCTCCCCACAAACAGTCTCTATAAAGCACCCTTCTCCAAGACCAACTTCACCAAGAGTTGCTTCCCCACAGGCTGTCCCTCCAAAGCCGCCTACTCCAAGAGAAGGCCAACTAAGGTTGGAACTACCTTCACCAAAGACTCCTCCAAGAGTAGATGCTCCAAAAGTAGAACCATCAACTTTGGATGCTCCAAGAACTGTACTGCCACTGGAGATTGTTTCTAGACCAGAGCCAACTCTCTTGGTCCAGCATGCTTCTGCAGCAAAAATTCAAGCAGCTTTCAGAGGCTACACGGTACGTATACACACATTCTTGTTTCTGTTTTAAAGTTACACTAGCCTCCATATCCAGAACAAGAGAGTTGTTGATTCGTATGAAACAGGCAAGGAGGAGTTTCAGAGCTCTCAAAGGTTTAGTCAGGCTTCAAGGAGTGGTGAAAGGATACAACGTGAAGCGTCAGACGGTAAATGCAATGAAGTACATGCAAAAACTGGTCCGTGTCCAGTCCAAACTTCAGTCACACCGCATAAGAACGTCGGAAAACCAAACACAAGTTGAGAAAGACGAGGCAAACACAGGTGGTAATGATCATTGGGACGACAGTGTGCTGACAAAAGAAGAAAGGGATGCGAGATCACAGAGGAAAGCTGATGCAATCATCAAGAGAGAACGTTCCATGGCCTATGCATACTCTCACAAGGTAACACCCAAGTCTGCTCATGACGTTGGGCTCCCTCTATGGTGGAACTGGGGAGATCAACAGCTTCCTCCTGCTAGTCATGTACCGAGCCATTACATGCTAACACCAACAAGACTAAGCCCAAGATATTCAAGAGGAAGACTAAGAGGTGGTTCTCCTTTCAAGGATGATGACAGCCTCACAAGCTGCCCACCATTCCCAAGCTACATGGCTCCAACGGTCTCTGCCAAGGCCAAAGTTAGACCAAACAGCAACCCAAAAGAGAGAGTTATGGGCACACCATCATCGGTGAGAAGCGAGAAGAGGAGAGTGTCGTATCCACCGGTGCAACGAGGTGAAGATGTGTTTAGATGGAGCAAAGGATCATTGCTGATGAGCAAGAAAGGATGTCCTGGTTCTTCTTCACCTGGAGGTGTGGTGGCTATTGAGAAGCGCAAGACAGTTAAATCTGTAGGGAATTTGAGCGTTGATTCTACTGTCTCCATGCCAGCCACAGTTGGTAAGAAACGGTTTAACAGATATGTGTGATTTGTTTTTGATGGAACAAGCTTTTTGAATGTTACGTTTGCTTCATTTGTTGGTGGTGTTGGTTTTTGAGTGCTGCTGTAATCTTGATTATGAATTTACAGATGTAAACATAATGAAAAGGAAAAACAATGACAGAGGATTTGGTTTGAAGGCATATATGATAACACGAGAGCTGGTAATGATATTGATGAAAAAGATCAAAGATCAATACAACTATATATAAGCACACACAGTTTACTTAAAACTAGAAAACTTGGATCTTGTTGAGTTTATGTGATAAATACGTTCACTGCAAGTCCGAAAAGATAAGGGCTACGAGGATCACCATGACAAGGGCCACGGGTACCTCGAAAGAAGCCATGGAGAGAGCCATTTATGCCTACTGAGTAGAGTAGACAGTGGTGGTTTGACACTCCTTTATCAAATCAAGCAAGCGAGTAGGAAGTCCGTTGGCCCTTTATTTTTGTGATCTCCACTTACAATTTAACCACTAAAAACTGGGCAGAGAAATCAAGATATATTGAAGATATTAACATATTTTGTTACTTACCTTTTCCTTTTCTTGTAATTTCCTTATCTCACAGATTAGGTTAGATTTCTTTGTAACTATATATGCCTTTTAAGGCTAGTGAATAAACAACTTCTTCCGAGTAGAGACATTGGAGGGTTCAAGTGCAGAATAAACAATTGCATGATGAAGGATGCAAGTTTTGGATACATATTAAGAGACATCTACAACAAGTTTTCATACTACAAAGGCAGAAGTGTTACAAATCAAGGATGTTCAAGTACAAAGTAAGTTTTCATGAATTCTTTGAAGATTGGATTAGCTCTCTCATGTCTCTGCTGCCATCATTGGAGTAGTTTCCAAATGATAAACCAGCGGTTCATGAAATATCAAGAACTCTACAAGCAACAACCTCTCACGTGTACTCTCTAATCTTTTCATAAAATGATCAAAACCACAAGTCAGTTAAAAACAAACGTGTGCTTACGTGTTTATATTAAATTAAAGTTTTGGTCGCAAAATAAGCTTAAGAAAGTGACCAAAGTCGAATAAATAAGCTTAACAAAGTACATTGATCACAGTGGAATAAAAACGACGCATTACAAATAACAACTATAAAAGAAGCGTGCAACATAAATAATAACAACTATAAACGACGTTGACTCTGCAACATAGCTAGCTCTCTGTTATGAACGTTTTTTCATTGCCTCATCATTACCAAATCATCATAAACGTTTCTCTCCAACTCTAACAAACAAAAAGAAACTAAATACAATAACAGTCTCTTTTATCTTTGCAGGTCTTGGCTTAGTTCATATGATCCTTGAGTAAAGTAACTTGTTTACTTTTTTCATGTTTCTTCTTAAAGATACAAACTTGCTTAAATTAATTTGTTGCAGGCATTGACTAGTTCTTATGTTTTCTTTGAGGGAAGTCACTAGTTTACTTTTCATGTTGCTTCTTAAAGATACAAACATGCTTTAATTAATTGGTTACAGGCATTGACTTTGCAACATGTAGCCATCTAACTCTCTATTTTTAGTCTCTCCAGGTCTTTGACTAGTTCATGTGTTTTTTTTTTTTTTGTGGCTTAGTTGTCTTTCATCAAGCTCTCCGGGACATGAATGATTACAGAAACTAACTATTCAATCCATCAATGATCATGTCTAGTAAAATCCTATCACATGCCGTTTTCTTGATCCTTGTTCTGTTCTGTTGCACTGAACACACCCATGGCAAGCTGATTATGCAGGGATCAGCCGGATTCGTCAAAGGTTTCAGAACGTTGACGAGCACCAAGAAGCACACATATGGCCAAGCCTTCCACGACGAGATACTCCAGTTCAAGAACTCCAACGGTACCATGACATCTTTCTCTGTCACCTTCTTCTTTGCTATCGTCCCTGAACATAAGCGCAAAGGCTCTCACGGTATGGCCTTTGTGATCTCTCCCACTAGAGGGATCACAAACGCATCTGCTGATCAGTACCTTGGAATATTCAACGAAGCAAACAACGGGAACACCTCGAATCATATCTTTGCTGTTGAGCTTGACATAAACAAAGATGATGAGTTTGGTGACATTGATGATAACCATGTCGGCATTAACATAAACGGCATGAGGTCTACTGTATCTGCTCCTGCTGGTTACTATGATCAAGAGGGGCATTTCAGAAGCCTCTCTTTGATCAGTGGAAACCTACTTAGACTCACTATTTTGTATAGCCACAAGGATACACAGATCAATGTCACCTTATCATCACCAGAGGAAGGCTATTACCCAAAGAAGCCACTTCTTTCTCTGAAACAAGATCTCTCACCGTACTTTTCGGAGAAAATGTATGCTGGCTTCTCAGCCTCTACCGGCTCCGTTGGAGCAATGCATTACATGTGGGTTTGGTTCATCAACGGCTACATCACTGTTCCAAATCTTGACTTAGGGATACCAAAGTTTCCTCCCTATCCCATTACAAAAACTAAGGTAGCTCTGATAGTATTGGTGACGGCCTTGGCCTTGGCTCTCTTTGCTGCGCTTGTTGCTTCAGGTTTGAGTCTCTTCTTCTATAAGAGACATATGAAGGTTATGGAGGTTTTAGAGGAATGGGAGATCGAATGTGGACCTCATAGGTTTGCTTACAAAGAGCTTTTCAAAGCCACAAACGGTTTCAAACAGCTTCTAGGCAAAGGAGGGTTTGGTCAGGTCTTTAAAGGGACACTTCCAGGTTCCAACGCAAAGATTGCTGTGAAACGTGTTTCTCACGGCTCGAGCCAAGGGATGCGTGAGTTCTTGGCTGAGATAGCTACCATTGGTCGTCTTAGACATCCGAATCTAGTCAGGCTTCTTGGTTACTGCAGGTACAATGAAGAGCTCTACTTGGTTTATGACTTTATGCCCAATGGTAGCCTTGACAGGTATCTCCACGGAGGCGAATCATCAGATCAAGAAGAGCTTTCTTGGAGTCAACGTTTCAAGATCATCAAAGATGTTGCCTCCGCACTTTCCTATCTCCACCATGAGTGGATACAAGTTGTGATTCATAGAGACATCAAGCCGGCGAATGTACTAATAGACGACAAGATGAATGCAAGTCTAGGAGATTTTGGATTGGCTAAGCTTTATGATCAAGGGCACGAAGCTCAGACGTCTAGAGTAGCTGGAACGTTTGGTTACATGGCACCAGAGCTCATGAGAACGGGAAGACCAACGACGGGAACAGATGTTTACGCCTTTGGTGTGTTCATGCTTGAAGTTTCTTGCGGTAGGAAGCTGTTTGAGCCGCGAGCTGAGCCTGAAGAGATTGTTCTTGCGGATTGGGCGATTAACCGTTGGGAGAACGGTGATATCATAGAGGCGGCTAGTGAAAGAATCAGACGAGAGTATGATAAGGGACAGCTTGAGGTTGTTTTGAAGCTGGGAGTGTTGTGTTCTCACCAGGCTGAAGAGGTTAGGCCGGATATGGCTACGGTTGTTAAGATCTTGGAGGGAGTTTCTGAGCTTCCGGATAATTTGCTTGATGTTGTTAGGACTGAGAAGTTGGGGAGATGGTATGAGATGTATGGAAAGGTGCTTGATGTGGAGGTGACAATGGAGTCTGGAGGTAACTTGACGGTCACGGAACCGTTGACTTATGTAGGACGGTAAAAAGTGGTTGGTGAGGGTTTAATAACATGTGAGACGGTGTTTGCTTCTACAATTGTTTTTGTTGTTGTTTGAATGCATCATTTGGTTTATGTGTTTGTGTGTTTAGTCTTATGTTGAAAGAAAAACTTGTCTGCATCTAATATGGGTTTGGGATATGTGAATTTTTTTTTTTGAAAAATAATGGACAATACTTTGGTTTTTTGGTAAAATGACAATACTTAGCTTATTAAGGCTTAGAAAGGTTTAGGTTTCTTAAAGCATAAAAAGATAGTATCAAACGTATACAATAGGTGGTAATGGTATTGTAAATTTGGATTTGAAAAAAAAATCGCCAACAATGATTCTAAGTTCTAACAAATCTATATTATAACTAGGACCCGATCATTTTATTTATATATATACAATATTTTTTGTTGTTATTATATAATTTCTTTCTGATGGATCCGATCAATTTTTATTAAAAATTGTGAAACTAAACTATAATTAATATACATGGGTTGATCGGATTGGACATTAAACAAATTATGACACAAAAAATTATTTTTTTCCACCAAACACATTTTTGAAAAAAATGAACAGTATTGTTTCCACAGTTGAATTATTTTGACGTTTCTCTTTCATATGGTTTTGAAAGGTTTCAGATCAACTATCAAATTGATACATGACATTTTATTGTTTTTATTCGTATGCTTACAGAAAATTTACATTTTTGTAATTTAAAATCGTTTTAAAAAAATTCAAAATATAACATATAAGACAAAATCTAACATATAAGAAAAATATAATATATAAAGTTTCTTCATTTTTGTAATTTAATGTTATTTTAAAATATAACATATAAGGTTTTCTCATTTTTGTAATTTAAAGTCATTTTAAAAAATTCAAAATATAACATATAAGAAAAAAATCTAATTTTTTATTATTATATGGTTAATGTGATTGTTTAATTTTTTTAATACAATATAAAATTAAACAAAAATGAAAAAGGATACAAAAATTGTTATCAAATCTTTATTATTCATAGTCATTAATTGTTATATATATGTTAATCATATTAGGTAATTCCGTAGTTTTTATTTAGGAAAGAATACACGCTTTTTATATTTTTGGTTAATATAATGTTTCTTATTAATTGAATTTTGACCAACATTTTTTCAATTGATTTTTAAGTGACATCCTAATTAAATGACACCTAAGTAGTGTCTCTTTTAAATTAATACAAACTTAAGATTACAACTTTTAAAATAATTCTCAATTAATATATAGAGGATGAGAGAGAGTCCTGAAGGCGACACGTCAGCATCAGATGGGTCATACTTTAAAAAATGTGAAAACGTCTCAGGTGAGTCATACTTTAAAAAATGTGAAAAAATGTCAAGCTCATGATTCGAACCCGGGTTATTGAAATACAAACACCAAAATTTATAAAACTAAACTAAAGAATAATTTGTACATTGATGACCGAAACTAATATATATTTATGAAGGTCGGAAGCCCTCTGCTCTCTCTCCGCTCTCTCTCTACTCTCTGCTCTCTCTGCTCTCTCTCTCTCTCCGCTCTCTCTCTCTCTCCGCTCTCTCTCTCTCTCCCCGCTCTCTCTCTCTTCCCGCTCTCCGCGCCCTCTCCCCACACCCGCTCTCCGCGCCCTCTCCCCGCTCTCTCTCCCCAC
>NC_027751.1:52429058-52443587 GCF_000695525.1 Brassica oleracea var. oleracea
GGCCCGCTCCCTGCTCTCTCTCTCTCCCCCCGCTCTCTCTCTCCCCGCTCTCTCTCTCCCACTCTGTCTCTTCTCTCTATCTCTCTATCTCTCTCTATCTATCTATCTAATATAATAAAAATATATATACAAAATTACTCTAAAAAATTATAAAAAAAAAAAGAAAAAAAGGAGAAATTTGGTAAAACTTTCATAGTTCCTAATCGGCAAAAGAAGGAGATGCCTGGGAATGATCGTCGACCTCTTGTTGTCTCTGGCATCAAGCTCTTAACACCTGAATCACAGATCTTAGAAAGCAGACAATGATTTTCGCTAAACAAAAATCAGATCTGAATCGAGAGACTTTTACTTCTTCAGCAGCGTGGAGGACGGCGGCCATGTAAACCGGGAGCTCCCACCACCAAGTCTTTGAGCCTTTCTTCAGGAAACGAGTGATTGGGCTTTGATCGATTTCGAAACCGGGTTGGTCTCTGTGCCACCGGCTGGTGCTTCCTCCGAAACCATTCTTCACTATTTCCGGTGGTGAAGAGATTACAACAGAGAGAGAGAGTCGAAGGAAGGAGGTTTGTATTTTGACATTAGCGGTCTTCTTCGGACATGGATATAATCGGAGAAGAAAGAAGGGATAATAATGGTTTGGTTTGTTGTCTGATTATAGTGTTTTTGAGTTTGGTTTGGTTTGGTTTGTTGTCTGATTTAAAGTGTTTTTGAGTTGGTGTGTTGTGTAATATTTATAGAGAAGCTAGCGACTTTCGTAACGGCTATATTTCTCTTAAAGGTTTGAGTCGGGTCTCGATCGCCACAAAACTCGTGCGTTTTCTCTCCTAACGGTAATAATGTTGGGATCGAACCGGTCTTGCAACCACCACCTAAACCGGTCTTCTAACTATCATTTAAAGCTATAGTAGTAGTAGTATATATACACTTTTGCTTAAATTAATTAAAAATATTGAATTGTTTTTTTTAGCATTGGTGTGACACAATATATGACGTCATTTTTCCATTTTTTTTAACTATTTGTTGTTTTATTCCATCTGGTTTCTCCGTCTCTCATCTGAGTAAAAAAAAAAAAGGAGTCTTCCTTGGCCGCTGTTATTTCAAAAGCATTTCTCCTGCTCTCAGCTCCGGTGCCAAGTCAGTCTCTTTCTCTCTCCATCATCTTCATTAATTCACGTCTTCTATGTCTCTGAGATTGCTACATGTATTAGAGTAATCAAGCTTATTTTAGATTCCTATCTGATTAGAGTAATCAAGCTACACTAATGGGTGGTCTCTGTTAATATTTTTTTTATGGTGAAAATATGCATACAAGTCCACTTGTTTCATTGAGAGGAGGAGATTCTTGAAACGTATCATGTTTACTACGTCTCTTACTCTTTCTTTAAAGACAATACGTGGGACTTCATGTTGCGTCTATGCATGCTTACTTCGTGGCCTCTTTCTATAGTTCCGTCCAAAATTTTCACACTTTTTTTCTGTAACTTGTTTTTAAAAGACATTTGGCTTCTTATGATTTTATCTTGTCTCTATCTGATATTGTCTCTACCTTCCACTCCCTGCAAGTGTTCTATGTTTGATTCACATTGCCAAGTAAAGAGTTAACTGCATGATTGATTCATTGATGCTAACATTTAAAAAGTTTTAGATGTTTACTGGTCACTAATTTTTCAATATTGTTTCCCTTCAGCTTCAATGTGTGTATTATTCTATTTAGAGATGTAGGCAAAATTGTTCTTGTTTCTTCTGTGTGCATCAGAAGAGGAGACGTTTACTAATAGTTCCAATGAAGTATAACTAAAATGCTGATGATACTTTTTTTTCTTGATTGATCCAGGGAGGTTGAGAGTTTGAAGAAGCCATTCACTCCACCTAAGGAAGTCCACGTTCAAGTCTTACACTCCATGCCACCTCAAAAAATCGAAATCTTCAAATCAATGGAAGACTGGGCCGAGCAGAACCTCCTAACTCACCTCAAAGACGTAGAGAAGTCCTGGCAGCCCCAGGACTTCTTACCTGACCCTGCCTCCGATGGATTCAAAGATCAGGTCAGAGGGCTAAGAGAGAGAGCAAGAGAGCTCCCTGGCGATTACTTTGTTGTCCTGGTGGGAGACATGATCACAGAAGAAGCGCTTCCGACTTACCAAACCAAGTTAAACACTTTGGATGGAGTGAGGGATGAAACTGGCGCTAGCCCCCACTTCATGGGCCGTTTGGACTAGAGCTTGGACCGCAGAGGAGAATCGTCACGGTGATCTTCTCAATAAGTATCTTTACTTGTCTGGTCGTGTCGACATGAGGCAGATTGAGAAGACTATTCAGTACTTGATTGGTTCAGGAATGGTGAGAGCTACCGTAGAACCTCTATAAATTAATAAATTTCGCCGCACACCGGTTCAAAATTTGAAATAAATTAATAAAAGAATAAGAGAATATTTTTTTTAAGAAGTTAATATAACTTTTCCTAATTGCTTTCTCATTCACAGGATCCACGTACAGAGAACAACCCTTACCTCGGCTTCATCTACACATCATTCCAAGAAAGAGCCACCTTCATCTCCCACGGGAACACAGCTCGGCAAGCCAAAGAGCACGGAGACCTCAAGCTAGCTCAAATCTGCGGGACAATAGCTGCAGACGAGAAGCGTCACGAGACAGCTTACACCAAGATAGTTGAGAAGCTTCTTGAGATTGATCCTGATGGAACTGTGGTGGCCTTTGCGGATATGATGAGGAAGAAAATCTCGATGCCGGCTCACTTGATGTACGATGGGCGCGATGATAATCTCTTTGACAACTTCTCTTCCGTGGCTCAGAGGCTAGGTGTTTACACTGCTAGAGACTATGCGGACATTCTTGAGTTTTTGGTTGGGAGGTGGAGGATAGAGAGCTTGAAGGGGCTTTCGGGTGAAGGAAACAAAGCGCAAGATTATTTGTGTGGGTTGTCTCCGAGGATCAGGAGATTGGATGAGAGAGCTCAAGGAAGAGCCAAGAAAGGACCCAAGGTTCCTTTCAGCTGGATACATGACAGAGAAGTGCAGCTCTAAGTAAAAGACTTAAAACATTTTTTTCTTTCTGTTTCTCTTTTGGTTTGTCTGTTCTTGAAATGGTTCTTGGGTCTTAGTTACAAAGGTGAGAAGCAGTGATTTAGTAGTTTTGTTCACTTTATGGTTGGTTCTTACATAAACTTTCTAATAGTGAAAGTCTGGTCTGTACTCAGTTTTGAAACTGTGGAGTTTTGTTTTAGTTCAGGTTAGTTTTTTTTTGTGGTTTTCATCTGTTTATAGAACAAGAACTCATGTGGATTTTAGCAGTTTTGATGGATGATTGTGAATCATGATAAATATCTCCATGTGAAGTTACAGTAAACAGGTTTAAGAACAGGTTTTGGGTTGGTATATAGTATAAGATACAAATCTCCAACTTAAGTTACTGGAGGAGAGGCAGAGTCACTGTTATTAGTTGAACTTGTAACTAGTCTCTTTACTAAGGTCCTCATGGTAACTTAGGTCTCCTGGATTTAGTATGATAATTCCAACTGATTCTGCTAAAACTTCATTACATTTTTTATTTATTCAGTTGTGGGGGACAGATGTAGCCCAAGCCATCACAGATTCAGACGACCAAGCAAAAGATGAACACCTTTAGAGAGAGAGTTTCAGACCAAAATGATGGAAACCATTAAAAAAGTCTCTGTTTTCTTTACCAGAGATGTAACAGTTACAAAACTCACTTGTCAAAGAGTAGGAACCTGACCATCTCTGGTCAAAACTTCATTACAATCAAAAACTTTCTTTTCTTGTATATAAAGACAAGAAGAGTCTGCTAAAACTTTTAAAAGATAAGTTTATTCTTGCATACGAAGCCTAAACTAAGTCTAAAACTATAGAAAGACAACAGAAGAGATATGGTTATTGAAAAGTCTACACCTTTACTCCTTAAATAGATAGAAACAGAGACCAAAAGAAAACCCTAAAGAAGAAGGTTCTCTTTAAGGACTCTCCAGGCCCAAATTCAAAGCCTTTGGCCCAACAAGTTAGATACTGCCATGGGAGGCGGTCGAAGATACAGACTATACCACTAACGAACTCGGGGAAGGAGTAAAGATTCGAACTTTCTCCTCGTTCTGTGTAAGTAAAGAAACAGAGAATGGGTCGAACAGAGGAGGAGGAGGAGGAGAAGAAGGTGAGAGAGAGAATCAGAAACAAAGTCAACCAAGTCAGTTCTGTCTCCCAGTCTCTTCTCTCTCCCTTACAAGACCACATCAACTTCACCCTTCAGGTTACTTTTTAACTCTTTCTTTGTCGGAACAAAGTTAGTTTTCACATACCCTTTTACTCTGTTTTTCTCCCCCCTGTGGTTGATAAACCGGTTAAAGTTAGCTTCTTTGTGTATATTTTGTTAGTTCTGAGATTATGTAAGAGTATGTTTTGTGCTTTTACTCTGTTTTTTATGTCTTATTGCTGAAACTCTGTCGGAACCAAGTTAAATTTCACATACCCTTTACTCTGTTTTTCTCCCCTGTAGTTGATAAACGGTTAAAGTTAGCTTCTTTGTGTATATTTGGTTTTTGCTTAGTTCTGAGATTATGTAAGAGTGAGTATGTTTTGTGCTTTTGGTGCAGAAAGCTTACTTCAAATGTGCGTACGAGTGTTTTGATAGGACAAGAACACACGCTGAGATTAGCCGATGCGCAGAGACTTGCAGTGTTCCTATTACAAATGCGCAGAATCATTTTGATAATGAGATGTCTGTGTTCCAAGTGAGTCTCTTAGTGATTGAAGTCTGAAACTTTCAGTGAAGATATTGTTGGTTGTTTGTCTATTGTTGATAATCACTTAGTTTGATCACTTAACTGATTCAACTTTAACTGATGAATGTAGGAGAGGTTGAATAGATCTCTTGTGGCTTGTCAAGATAAGTTTGAGGCTGCGAAGCTCCAGAGGACGAGGAATGAAGCTGTAGTTGGTTTGGAGCAGTGCGTGAACCAAACCGTTGACGACGCTGTGAAGACGCTGCCTAGTCTCGTGTCAAAGATGAAGAAGGCTTTGTCTGTATTAGACTGAGAAGCTCTGCAGATTCTATTATTTTTTATCGTGACCAAGAAAGACTTTCTGATTCTATTATTTTTATCTGTTATTGATATTTTTGAACTCAACTCGGCCAAAATGCAATACCAACTTCTTCAGATTCTTTTTATTTCAGCTCTTATTAAACTCTTGAAACACAATACATCATAAGATTCATATGGTTAAACTATTCTCGACGAATCCAAACTGTATGGCTGTTGCTGAATAATTGTCAAATGAGACAATGATGAGCGAGATTGCCGTGCGGCCTGTCTCATCCCATTCATCTTCTCTCAAATAACTCGGGTCGCCAAGCGGTCCCATTCTCATCCTCCCCATGTATCTGAACTAAGGCCTTTAAGAAAAAAAGATGTTAGAGAGGAGATATATAAATAGGGTAAACTTTGTGGAGATTAAACAAGGTCCGAGGAGTTTTTTTTGTGTGGGAAGCAAGCAGATAAAAGTAAAACTGGATTTAAATAAGCCTGGAGAATTGTGCTTAAAATGACTCTTCCTTTGGAACTAGAACACTGTTACAGTTTCCTATGTAGGTCTGGTATGTAATAAACACAACTTTTAGTGTCTTTCTTGGTCTGTATAAACGAGCCAAGTTCTTGGGAATTGAGATTAAGAAAAAATAATAAACAAAGGGTTCCCATTGTGCCCGTGAGGCTCAAGTCTTGAGTATGTAACTTTGTATCAATTTCAATCAGCTTTTGGTCTTCAGTTTGTCCTATTACACCATGCCAAGATAACTTGCAGTGCAAGGTGCTGTGTTGGTGTTGGTGACAACATATGTATGTATTGATTTGAATAATATGTTCTCCTACTAAAAGATTTAGTTTACAACTGATGTATGTATTCTAAGATTGATTTCTCTTTATAGATGTCATTCTAACTTCATAATTGATAAGAATAAAACTAGTATTCTCAACTATATATTGTGCCTTGCCACAATATGAAGCTTCTGATTCTATCACAAATGCACAGAACTATTTCAATAACGAGGTGTTTGTGTTTCAAATCAGTCTATATGCTACGTTTAGAGTTAATAAAAAAGTAAATTTGAAAACTTAAATGAATACTGAAATATTAGTGATTGATGTTTGAAACTTTGGTTTTAAACGAGTTTATGAAGTTACCATGTGTTGTCTCTTGGATAATTGATATAAGAATAATTGCTTAGTTTAATTACTACATATCGGTAGACCATATTCAAGTTTTTGAATTTTTTTACTTAAAACATGTAGGAGAGGTTGAATAAATCTGTTGTGGTTTTCAAGACAAAGCGGTAAATGATTAGGAGCAGTGCGTGAAACAAACAGTTGCTGGTGACGTGAAGGTTGAAAAAACAATTGACAATCACAGAGTAAGCTCTGTAACAAGCTAAGAGACACTTTGTGATCATTTTATTTCATCTCTTCTTGATCTTTTCAAAACCATTACAGCATAGCTAACAAAGACATAAAACCTGGAGTGATGTGAAAGTTGATAAAACATCAAAGCAGCAAAATGTAACGGCTTGTATGTTCATGTTATTTCCACTTTAATCTTAACATCAGTGTGGACAGGCCTTACATGGAAACCTATTGAGATCAATCTCAAACTGTCAAATGATCCAAAGAAACCTCCAAATTCACAACGTTTAAGGATACCTGAACGTAACTCTATCTTCTGAGGTTTTTGGAATTTTGAATCGAATGTCAAGTGAACCACTTCGTGTTTCCTTAGATTTGTATGAAACGTCAGAGAGGTAATATAACCATTGTACATCTCCGCGCTTAAACCGGTTACAAACTCAGACTCATGCTTCAGCTTCACCTGCAGATTTGTGTAATCAAACAAATATTATCTCACATAATAAAGCAAATAATAAGCTAGACATAATAATTAATGAGACTTACGATTCGGCTGCTATAGCCAACTGGTGATGGTCCGAAAGTTTTTGACATGGACAAAGCTCCATTGTTGATGTAACCGAACTGGATGGATCTTACTCCACTGTCGTCATATGAGACGATTATCTGTGATATTACATTGTTCCCCATCTCATTCCATAAGGTTTTGCAAGAGTAAGTTATCCCCATTTTAATCGTCTCAATGAACTTGCTACTAAGAACTACGGTAAGAGGACATATAAATAGGGAGAATTTGTGGAGATTAAACAATGACCGAGGAGTTTTCATGGAGTTGTGTGTATGTGGCAACAAAGCAACGCAAAGTCCCAAAGTGAATTTAAGAAGCCTGGAGAAATGTGCTTGAGATGACTCCTTTGAACTATTATGATTATTGTGATGTCAAAAAAAAACTAATATGATTATTGTATTACAATTTCATTTAGAATTCTAATAAACATGTTATGGAAATTCTCTATTTATGTAGAACGAAACGAGCCAACTTCGTTGGGGGAGGACTATGAAAGAGATCAAGGTATCTTCATTGACTTGTTACTAATGGTGTTCATGAGAATTAAGCATAGCAAAATAAAGTACCTTTATTTCAAAGCAAAAAATGAAGATAAAAGGACATATAATGTGGTTTGTCAATCGAGCATAGAGCTCAATATGATGTATTTAAATTAAAAGACCAGAACTTTCTTGCGAAAAAGACTAAAGTCTCGAAATTCACCAGCACAAAGAATCATAAAATACTGAAACGCATGAATCATGATAATAAAGGCTAAACTTCACGACGCATCGTGTTTACTCCTCGGAGGACAGGCTTAGTATAGAAACCGATTGATAACAGACGAGACACGTTAGAAGTACCAAAGAAACCCCCAAATTCACACCGATCATGTATCCCTGAATAAAACTCTCTCCTATTAACCTCCTCCTCAGAAACTGAATTGGAGCGAAAAGCTTCATGTACCTTCTCGTTCGTGTGGAAAGTCAGAGATGTAATAAAATCATAGCTCCACTCTCCTGACACCCCCGTCACAAACTCGGTCTCATGATTCAACCTCACCTACATATTTGATGTATATATTTATCATTATTTTTTTTTTTTTTGTAACACATATTTATCATTAATAAGAGAGACGCAAAATTTACGCTATGAAGTATGAAAGAAAGAGAGAGAGAGAGAGAGAGAGAGAGAGAGTACAATTCGGACGCTGCATGAATACGTCTCAGATAAGCCATAAGGCTTAGATATGACAAGCTTTCCGTTCTCGATGAATCCGAATGAAAGGGAGATTACTGATGTTTCGTCGAAATAAACAAAGATGTGAGAGATAACGTTGCGCCCTTGTTCATTCCACTTGTGTCCGTGGCTTTCACCTAACCGTCCCACCACCACATAATCCATGATGTAAGTTGAAGAGCAAACAAAGCCCTAAAATGAACCCTAGTTTTATGTTTTATGTGTATATATTGCCGGTGGAAAACAAAACCCTAGTTTCTGTTTCAACCATGAAAAAGAAGCTACTAGTATTGTTCGTAAATGGGCCTATATATGTCTTCTTACATTTAAGTCACTTCCAGTTTACAAAGCAAAAAAAGTACTTCCCCAAGATCAACCAATCAAACAGAATCTCCCAATTGCTCTTGTTTCGAATATTCAGTGCCATGCCAATATAAATTGACAGTGCATAAAGAAGCGAGATCCAAGTGTTGTAGGTTAACTTATTTTGTTTCGGCTCTTTTCAGAAGTGTAAACGACAGTAAAATCCAAAAAGTACATAATAATATTGAATGATTTGTGTCATAATGAAGTAACTTTTGCAGTGTTTTTGTAAGCTTTTAACACATAAGAAATATACTTAAATTCTCCAAAGGAAACTCGAAAGGAAGATTAGGTGAACTCAATACGACAGTTCACATCCATAAATATAAAGAGATATATAACTTAAATCATTCAAATTATTTCCATAGCATAACATGGAGTGAAGTTTCTTATTCAAATGGTGTAGCGAAACAAGAGTTCTGAAGTTGAAATGATAAAACTGCACCAATCATACGTTTTCCTGTTTTATAGTGGGTACACCCGAGGGGACAGGCCTTATGCAGAGGCCAATGGAACTAAGTCCATCACTATCGAAAGATCCAAAGAAACCGCCAAATTCGCAGCGGTCACGTATTCCAGAATGAATCTCTATCGTCTGATCTGGTCTCAATTTCGGTGGATTGAATTCTTTCTTGAATGCCACATGCTTTCTCTCGTTTGTATGAAATGTAAGAAAGGAAAGATATTTATCTCCGCTAGTCCCAGTGATATACTCAGACTCGTGGTTCAGCCACACCTTACAAATACCATTCATTAATTTATACTTTCGAGATATATAATGTCTGAAGGAAGAGTGAAGAGACTTACTATGCGAGTACTATCCTCCGGTCCTTCAGAGCCGTGCTTCTTGGACAAGACCAGAGCACCATTTTCAACATATCCAAATTGAATGGAATTTACTACGTAGCTGTCATAAGTGACGAAAATGTGACTTATTGGGTCACGGCAAGTTTCTTCCCACTTCGTCTTTCCGTAGCTATAGAATCCTAATGGCCCAAGTTTCATTTCCATTATGCCAGAGATGAAACTTGCACTTCAAGTTGAGAGACTGAGGATAGAGAAATGGATACTACTTATATATGTAAGCGGGTTTTGGGGAGATTTAATGTGCAAGAAACCGAGGAGTCTCTTTGACTTGTTATTTATGGTGTTCATGAGAATATCAAGCATATCAAAAGTCCCAATTACATTTAAGAATTTTGGAGCAATGTGCCAAACATAATTAACAAACCGGTCCAAGGCTTTTTGATGGAATTTTGGGGTCGATCTCAACCGGTTTCAACTTTATCACTTTATGGAATATGAAACTTGTGATGCAAATGGATATAATGCATATAGAGAAATGGATATATATATATATAGGCGGCCTTCGGGGAGGATTGCGCGAGAAATCGAGGTGTCTCATGAGAATCAAGCATAGCCAAATTCTGAAATTACATTGAAGAAACCTCAAGTCATGTCATGTGCTAGAGACGGGTTACTTAATCTTTGGTTTTGAGAGAATATCATTTTACAATTCCATGCACAAGTCTAAAGAAGCAAGTCAAGCTGCATGGTTATAAGCAAATGCCGGAGTGAACAATCATTCAACCAAAACAATTAGGTTAACTGAAAACTGATTTTTATCATAAAAAAAATGAAAAAGATGAAAAACGCCTCCATTAAAGTACGTAGCTTCTAGTTCAAAGCACAAGAAAAAAAAAACTCAAACAGTACTAAACCTCTTAGCATGGAAGCAAACGAATAAAATTAGTTAAAGGTCAATAAGGAACCGAATAGCTTTATTAATCTTGGAGAGTATACGGTCTTTGAGTTTGGACTTACAACGTCGGCTAGGCTTGACAGGAAAACCATCAACAATCTTCGGGGTTTGGTAATGAATTCTCGTGGTTGTATGATTCAGTGGTTCCAAAGGAATGAGCTGGTGATCATAGGTGGGTCCAAACCTGGTTCTAGGGTTTACATAATTTCTATAAGAAAACTTCCCAAATCAAAATAAATGTATAAAAAACTTCAGAAGAGTAAGTTTATTAAATTTAAGATCTAAACCAAAAATGTAATCTAAGTCATTTCCTAATCTCTTCTTGTTCAACTTTTTAATTTATTGTAATGTGTTTTTTATCGCCTTTTATTCGTACTTTCCTCTTTACTTTTGATTACATATATTCGAAAGTATTTTTAATTTTCCTTTTTTCTGCGAGGTTCTTTGCAAACAAGCCAATACGCCGATTCTTTAGAAGATTTGTGGGGAGCAAGCAAAGAAAAAGGTCCAAGTAAATTCAAGAATTAACCCTCGAGAGACTCTTCTGTTTATGTAAAAAAAAAAAAAAAAATTCATAAAGAGAGTTTGTGAAATAAGAAAACTCTATTAAGGGAATCATATAAAAGAGTCAAGTAGAAATCTAACTAATAGCCATGTCATGATCTGGATTATTGGGGTTTTACGAGTGAATCTGCTTGCAAGCTCAGTAACCATGCAGTACAACTTGTTCTAAAAATTGGTCTAGTGAGCGTTTATGCGTCTGCTAGGCCTAGGCAAATCATTCATAACCAAAACGATTTTTGAAAAATGCTTTTAACATCTTGAGTAATATACTAATATGTCATATCATATTTCGCTTTGTATCATATGCATATGGGTCAAAAACAACACAAAAGATAAAAAAAATAAAACCCTTTTAATTAGTTGAGAGTTAAGAATTAAAAAGACAACATTAAGACGACTTCCCTCCAGTAAAACTAAGAGTAAACTAAACAACAAAATCGAAAAGGCTAACTATTGAGCGTTGCTTGGTTTATTGTTTTCACGTTTAACCAGCGTGCCGGTCATTGGAGTGGGACTCACGTAGATACCAATCGCTGACAGGTAGTGACTATTGTAAGTCCCAAAGAAACCACTAAACTCACTTCTATCACTTATTGCCGGATCAATCTCTATCGTGGAACAACTTCTACCACAACCATCGCTTGAACGTCCAATAGGGCCGTGCTTCCCACGGTTAGTGTGGAACGTCAAATTTATTATTCCTCCCATCTTTTCCACAACGCCACTCAATCCAGTTATATATTCATCTTGAGCCAGTTTCACCTGCATGTGTTCAAAAAGAAAATAAAAAAAACTTCATTAGACCAAAGGAAAAGTAAAAAAAGGATTTTTTTTTAACGGATACAAAAACTTACAGTTCGAAAGCTTCCTTCAGAGAAACCAAACGTTTGAGACAAGACTAGGGCTCCATCCTTCAAGTAGCCAAACTGAACACATGTAATGAATTCGCTGAAAGAAACGAATATATGAGAGATCATGGTGTGTCCCTTCTCGTCCCATCGAGAGTCGTAAGATGGAACTTTCTTTCCCACTAGTCCTGCCCTAATCATCTCTCTGGCTAATTATTATATTGTCTTTGTTTATCGGATGATGAACTATTCGTATGAACATGTCTATGTTTTTTTTTTTTGACATCGAGCATGTCTATTTATAATTACACCTTGAGATTTCGTGTTCCTAATCTTATCTACATTATTATAATTATTATTTCTCCTAGTCCTTATGTGTTTTGGCTCTAAACATGTAAGTATTCGTGGAAAAGGAAAGTCATCATTATAACTAGTCACTTTATTTTAAATTGATGATTCTATGACTTAAGGAATAATTACGCCTTATTGCATTTTTTTATTAAATAAACACCAAATTGCGTTGCACATTGTAAAATGCAAATATACAGTTTGACATAGTGAGAGGGAGAAAACAAGAAAGAAATACAAAGAAGAGGTTCCTTGTAGGTCAAGAAACTACGAGAGGAAATTCAAATCTCAGGCTGCATTTTCTCGCACTCTTCTCGGATCGACTGGAAAAGCATTGTCGAGAGGTAACGTTCCCCAAAGCTCGGAAACACAACCTGGCAACAAAGATTCATCAACTCACACATCAAAGTTCAATCAAAATCTGTTCCTCATTCTTTTCACTCAAGAATAGCTAAAAATTTCACTTGGTTCCCCACTTTGGGATAATACTATAGACATCTAAGCTCCATGATCTCTCTTTTTTCCTTTCTGGTCAAAGGGCTAGGGTTCAGTGAGGCCCTTTCTGATCAAAGGGTTAGTGAGGCAAAGAGATGAAGCCAACACAAAGAGTAGGTATCTAAAGGCCTTAAGTGACTAGACGTGTAAAGTAAATCAACTACTTGAGAAAGAAAACAAAGCTTAAGTGCAGTAAGACTAGGCTAAGGTTCCTTCATGATTTCTATCTGCTGCTGTGTTGTACATAGATAATAACTCAATAAATCTATTTAATTAGTGGTCGGTCACAGAGACAGGACAAGGGTTAGGTGAGGGAGATGTGATATGCCAAACAGGGAATCGAATCCTTCTGATGAAAAGACTTAACAAATCAATTCTTATCACCTACTTCCATCAAGAAAAGAAGATAAAGAGCAAAGATGGAAGCATTGAGGACTTACAGCTATGAGTTTCCCGGCATTTTCAGGTCTCTTTGCGACCTGGATTGCAGCTGCAGCAGCTGCTCCTGATGATATACCAACCTGAAAATAGTTCACTAGTCATTAGGGGTTTCATGTATGCATTCAAAGACTAACCAACAAGCCTTCTTGTAGAGCTAGTTGCTTTGCAGTTTCAATAGCCTCATCACTAGATATCTGATAAGAAATCAAGGAAAACATGTAAATCTTTGAATCTCAAGACCACAGCTCAGTAAATGACAAAAACTAACAAGAAAATAGCACATGTCTTGTTTTAGAGAACCAACATAAACAAACAGAACATTACCGATATGTATTCATCTACAACAGACTGATCCAGATTCTTAGGAATAAACCCAGCTCCAATCCCTTGAATCTCGTGAGGTCCTGCATTCCAAAAAACACAAGACAAATCAATCACAGGTTCAGAGAATAAAATGTCAGAGATGCAAGTAAGCAAAAATCAAATGCCCTACCAGGTTTTCCTCCAGCAAGTATTGCACTTTCCGTTGGTTCAACACCAATAACCTAATACACATTAAACATCAACTAAAATTAACCATAAGTTTTCATACTAAATAGTTTTTAACATCCACATCCTTTGCTAGGTACCTTGAGTTCAGGCTTTCTTTCTTTAATGAACCGACCAACACCAGTAATGGTTCCACCAGTTCCAATTCCAGCAACCAATATATCCACCTTGCCCCTTGTATCTTCCCAAATCTCAGGACCAGTAGTCTCGTAATGAATCTGCATTTTCTCCACATTAAAAAAACACTAACAAATACTTGCAGCTTAAAGAACAGGAACCACAGACCTTGGGATTGGCTGGGTTATCAAACTGTTGGAGCATGTAGGAGTTTGGAGTGTTCTTCAGAATCTCTTCAGCCTTCTGAATAGCTCCGGTCATGCCTTTGGCAGGCTCAGTCAACACAAGCTCAGCTCCAAACGCCCTCAAAAGAACACGTCTTTCCAAACTCATGGACGCAGGCATTGTCAAGATAAGTTTATATCCTTTTGAAGCAGCTATAAAAGCAAGACCTATCCCTGTGTTTCCACTTGTAGATTCCACAAGAACACTCTAGCAAAAAAAAAAAATATTAAATCAAATAAGAGGACTTATAACACCAAAGAATAATGAGGTTTTTCAACAATACCTTTCCAGGTGTGATAAGTCCTTTTTCCTCAGCATCAGTGATCATACTATACCCAATCCTGAAACCACCAAAACAACATAAGCTCAGAGTAAACATATGTGAAGATATTAACCCATAAATTAAAATTGGTTACCTATCTTTGACACTGCAACAAGGCTCCATGATCTCAAGCTTAGCAGCAACACTTGCAACACAGCCCTTGACTATATTGTTCAAGTACACCATTGGAGTTTTCCCAATAAGCTGAAAACAAATATTAGACAAAAGAAGTCAAAGTCAGAGACTTTTTACTCAGTTTAGTTACTGTCTCCCCCCCCCCCCCCC